>NW_015166539.1:0-28983 GCF_001447785.1 Gekko japonicus
CTGCTCAGAGCTCAGCTGGGTCTCCAAAGCCTACTCCCCTCCATAAACTTGCCCATAAGAAGAATTCCTAGTGTTATCTTCCCTTCAGATATTTGTAGAAATGAGCTTTGACTCACAAAAGCTTATATAGAAATGAATATTGTTAGTCTTTAATGCAATGAACAGGAAATTGAGCACACTTCAGAGGACGGTGGAAGACCGGAAGGCCTGGCGGGAGCTGGTCCATGGGGTCGCGAAGAGTCGGACTCGACTGTGCGACTGAACAACAACAACAAGTCTTTAATGTAACACTGGACTTTTGTTTTATTGTGGTACAACACCCTAAAACAACTACCCCTTTCAGGAAAAAATGCGGAGACTATTCATGAGTCTCTGATGTAATGTACCAAGGATTAGGGTGAAGGGCATTTGCCTTATGGGTGCATCCTGAGATTTTGTGAACATTTGCTTGAATGTGTGTTTTGTGAATGGAACAGAAGTTGTGTATGTGTTGTGAATGGAACAGAAACCATCAGATAAACCAAGAAAACTTTCTTGAGATTGGTTTTCTTTCCAGCAAACCCTCTCTGTTATTCTACTTCTCAAACTGCTCATTTATTGTTTGAGCCCTCCAATTACCCCCCCCCCCAGTTTCAACAGCCAAAGAAAAATGGGGAGGAGGATTTCTTTCTTTGAGCAGAGCACCTGTTTTGTCTTCTTGGTTATCTTTGCAGAAAGTCAAAACATGATATTAGTTTAATTAGAGATCAGGACCGTTCTGCAATGCAAATGGCCTCTTCTCAGTAAATCCCCCTTCTGAAGTCAGCAGATGCAAATTAAATCCTGGGCACTGAAGTGTGAATCTTTTTTCTTGGCTTTGAACACTCTGAAAGGCCCTCAGTGAACTTGGGGGTGGAGGGGAATTAGCCTTAAACCTGCATTGGTGGTGTTTCTCCTCCCATTAATTTATTTATGGGACTGTTACTGAAGCAATGTTTGGATCAGGCAGATGTCCAAGTTGACAAATGTGATTGAGAGGCAAGGCTTTTACTATTAGGATCTTAAGCCATGAGTAATAAAGGTTTATGCTACTTTGAAATGGCAATAAATAATAGGCCATCTGTCTTTCTCTGTCCGATCATCTTTGAAGAGACCAACAGGCCTGGAACAGCCCCAAAGGCATTGATATTAGGCAAGGACAGGGACAGGTTATCCTTCTCAACTGAGGCTGTAAGACTCTTGAACAAAAGGAAGAGACTTGGATTGCATGGGCGAAAACTGAGGTCATTTAACAGTTCTGTGAACTGAACTGGATGGAATGCATAACTCAAGGAAATCCTTACAACCAATGCTCCCTCTAAACTGTGGGGTTTTGTAAGCAAAAATTCTACATTGTGAGCTATTGGCTTTAAAGTTGTGAGTGAGCAATTTGGCTACTGAATAAATTAGTTTGCTTTGGAGCCATCCTTCCTGAGCTAAGACAAAAATCTGTGAGCTGGAGGCTAAAAACCTATGAGCTAGCTCACACTAATTCGGCTTAGAGGGAACACTGTTTACAACTAGGCCCAATTTCAAGATGGGGGGAAATAGTACTATCAGCCCCCCATTTTCCATCATACAGTCATTTTTCAATCAAGCTAGATAACTTTACAGAATGTTAATACATTCTACCAGAGGGTCTCTTCTGGCCAAGAAGAATGTCCCCTCTCCTTAATCATTCCTTCCTCTGAAACTTTCAGATTTGGGGATTGTTGAACTGATCTTACTAAACATATTTTATTAAATGAATAATTTCCCCAGTTTGAACTTTGATCCCTGACTACCAAGGAACTACCAAATTTCTGAAACATTTTTTGATACTTTGATGGGTTCTTATAGGTTTTTATTTGCATTTCTTATGACGTATTACCCAGCCTAGGGGCGTGTCTAATGCAAATAATATAATCTGTTGGCTCTGTAAGTGCAACTCTAGCTAATGTCTCTTCATTCTGGGTTAAAGCATATATATCCATATCACAGAGCATGAGAGCATCATTATCTTCTGCTAGTGCATATATATCTGCTTCGTTAAATTTCTAAGTCACAAGGCATGAACAGCTTAGTTATTACTATAGAGAGGGATGAAGTTTTGCTTAATGGTGAATGAAAAACCAACAACTACCTCACAAAGTCCCATTTGTTTACCTTGTAACAAAAATGAAAGGAGTCACAGCAAATAATTTTGCTTCTGTTGATGTGTGTTCATCCTGTTCCATTTCACTTGTTTCCCTGGTTTCTGATAGTTATAGTGAGTTCACAAGGAGTTCACAAGAAAGGGTAAACTGCTCTGGGAGTTTTCCAGCCAAGCCAAGCAGGTCTTGCAACAGAAAATAATTGTGCTGATAGGTCTTTCTTCGTAACAGTTTCTTCCAGTCACATTGGTGATATGGTGGCCTAGGAAGGCTTCCTTGACCTTCTGTAAAGAATTGGTCTTTCAATACGGGGTCAAACTTCCAATAATTAAGCAAGTCAGAGTTGGTGGTTTAATGTCTTATCATATGCATTGCATCCATGCCTAACATCCTCTCTTGGCTGGTTTTTATAGCCACATGCCTAAGGGTCATGCTTGCAGCCAGCTGCTAGGAAGTTACCCTGCAACTACTCATCTTTGTTATCAGCAAGCAGTTGGTGTCGGGCCAGGAGGCATGCACTCTGCCTTCTTGCCTGTAGTTCTGATCTCAGCTTCTTTCTGTGGCACTCTAAGGGTATAGGAAATACTGGTGGGCTGGGAATGGCTAATTGAGGTTCATCTGCTGAATCAGGGCTGCAGAGTGTGGATGGCTCTGCACCAGCTGTTGGCTATGAATCCTGACAAGCCTGCAGCTCATTCTCTTGCTGGTCAGCTTCTGTTAGTTCAAGGCTGGCTACACATGGCTCCTCTTTTCCTGATGAGTCCTCACTATTGCTGAGCCCTGGCTGACCCATAACAGGGCCACTTGAACCAGATGTGAATGCAAAACTGAATATTCAGGAGAATTCACATTTGCATTGTAGCCAATGTAGGTGTTCCTCAGACATTCCATATTGATTCAAGAAAAAAGCTGGTGAAAGATTCACATTTGTTTGTTTATGCTATTTATACTCCACTTTTCTCACTGGAACTCAAGACTGATTACACAGTGTTAAGTCAAAAGCAATCAAAAGGATGAGGCATCTAATAAACAACGTAACAGGGCTGGGATGCAGGAACCTGAACAAAGCACAAGTATTAAACATGACATATTAAATAAGCAGTAAATGGTATTACATCAGCAGCAATACAGTGCTCTGAGAACAAGATACAGCAACAGACAACTCATATAAAAACATCTGTACAGGTGAGGGGGACTAAGACAAAAGCAAGATTTAAATCAGAGAATGATAAGGTCAAGATAAATTGGCCAGGCATATTTTGTAGCTAAGCTATTTATTTACACCACTATTCAAAAAAAGTAACACTGTCTAAAAACTTTTTTTTTAAGTAACGCTGTCCATATGACATCACAGAAATACCACCTGCTGCTTCATGTTTGGTATATAATGTTTGCATTATATATTGAAGGCCAGTATAGTACAGTATAGCTATGACAGCTCATCTCTGTCCATGGTACTGAACCTGAAACACTGACTGTTGAAAGTATCTACCTGAAAAGACATAGATTCAAATTCCCATTCTACTGTAAAGCTCACTGGCTATCCTTGGGCTAGTCATTCTCAGCCTAACCTACCTCACAGGAAAGTTGTCAGGATAAAGGATTGGAACTCAATTATCACTTCTACTAATGGGAGTGGGTTGTTTTTTTTCCAGTTTACCCCTTGTGCTATTTCTGGAGGGGTTCCTCTTTTCTCCCATTTGCTTGGTGTAACATTTATACCCTGTCTTTCCTCTTGCCTCAAGGCAGCTTTAATTAAATATTGTAACCCACCTTGAGCCATCGGGAAAAGTCTGATTTAAAAGTTTTAAAATTTTAATAAATAAAAGCATTTTGAGGGGATTAGTGGGCTGCTGTGTGAGGAGGAAGTGGGGAAGTTATATTCCACTAATGGAAGTCTCTTCCATTAGCAGTGATTATTCCATTAGCAGTGATTATTCCATTAGCTGTGATTATTGATATGGGGAGAGGATAGACATGTATTTTGCCCTAAGTTCCTTGAAGGATAAGCAGGACAAAACTGTATCTAACAATCAGATGTGCACACGTACAAGTATATATGAAATTACCACCTGACGTTAAAACTGGATGGCAGAATATTGGGGAAGGGGCAGATTGTATGTATGCACGTGTGTAAATAGATCTGATGCACACATCACTCCCTGTGTGCAGAGGTTTGATTCACACGCAAAAAAATGCAAAAACAAAATGGAGACATTTCTGCTCAGAACAGTATCACTTGGGGGGGGCATTCAATAACATCTGTAATCTGAATGAAACTTGAATCTTATGGTTTGATGGAATCAGAAACATGATGAGAACTATGATTTGTGAGATTAAAAAATGGGTAGAGTACAAAAGCAGCAGGGGGAACGTGTTTGAGAAGCAATGTCAAGATGTATTCATTCGAACAAAAGTTTTGTAACAGTTAATTGAACAATAGTATGGGAATATGAAAAGCGGCCTAACACTGATCTGACAGCATGTAACAGTGTTATAGTGGTAAAGCTATGTGAGTCTCAAACTGATCAGTGACTGGATAGGATGCTCTTGGGGGTGGTCACATAAGCTGTTCTGAGCTTCTTAAACAAAGAGAAGGCTAGCATGTGTGTATATAGATTGACTTGTCTGCCCTCGTATTGTGTTTCTTGGTATGTCTGCAGGAATTATTATTGGCCTTTGACCAGGATAGTACCTTCTCCTGTTAAACAAAACACACACACAAACCATATACCATGGAACCTCTTCCTTCTGTCCATCAATGGCTGTAATGCCTTGAACCACAAACCTCCTGATTCAAATATTTAGGCTCACTAAGCAGATTTGCTGGACTCGTTATTATCCTGTGTGGATTTTATCTGCAAGGAGGTGGCTGCGAAAGGCCCTTCTTGAAGTCTGGCTGGGATAAATTCACCCTGCTAAAGGGAAATAGACTGAGCAACCGAATTGAATTATGTTACATTTATAATAGAATTTCATCCTGGTATTTAACCACATCAGAGGCAGAATTATCCACGAAGAGAAAATGGTTTCTTCTCCCCCTGGCTTTTGAAGTTAGTCTTGCCCTGACAACAGGCTTGTAAGAGGGCATGATAGGTTCCCACTTAGAGAGAACACAGGGAGGCTCTGTGGTCAAATCCGTGCTGCCAGACTTCCATTTTGGTTTGTATTTTCCTCTCCATTTTCTCACTGCTCCAGAACTGGCTTTTCATATCTGTGCTTTTCACATGCTGGTATGCAAGGTCTCTGGCTTGTTACCAAGACAGAGGCAGGGCAGCTTGTAGAGTGAGCATGACTGGGTCAAATCTTGTCAAAGTTCTGCAGGAAAAAAAGCTGTTCTAGAGTAAAGCTAGCTTCACCCAGATATTAGATCATTAATCAAGATCTCTCAGTAATTAATCAGTGTACTTTTAGCCATGGAAGAATCCTGCCACATTCATATTCAGCCAAGAAAGAACTGTATCTCCACGTGCATTCACCACAAATTCACCACAATGGCCCTGGTCACATGGGGGGCTTTGATCTGCGAGAGGGATGGATCAGGAGCGCATCAAGCGGCACGCACCCGTCCCCAATCCATCTCTTCCGGTCGAAGATGCAGATTAAAAAAAACCCTACAAAACACTACTACTTACCTGAAAATCCACAGCAGGGGCGGCCGTGTGACCGAAGTGTAGCTGCAGCCAGCTCTGCTTTGCCTTTCTCTCTATGACCTCTTGTCTCTTGAGTGAAGTACACTGCTCAGTATATTAGGGGCTTGGAATATTTGACAGCTATTGTGGGCTTTTGGATGCATATTTCTGCAGTCCAGATTACTGTATTATTCCCAGTAATAAACTTCAAAGATCAATTGATGAAGACTGCTTGTAGCCCTTTATATGGATCACGGAGCATTCCTTTAAGTTAAGGGTTAAACCTAATCCATGAGCTCCTTTTCCTTATGTAGTGGGAAAGGAGTAAAAGGAAGACTTTACTCCTGGTGGTCAGTCCATGTCAATTTGGATTTGGGGGCCAAATTGGAACTATTTTATTTATTCAAATATTTATACCCTGCTTTTCTTCCCATCTGGGACACAAAACAGCTGACAGCATTATTCTCCTCTCCTTTTTATCCTTACAACCACTACCCAATGAGATAGGTTAGGTTGAGAAAATGATCTGCCCAAGGACACACAGCAAACTCCCATGACAGAAAGTGGGTTTGAACCCAAGTCTCCTAGATCTTAGTCATACACTTTAACCATTACTCCATGTAGGCCCCATTTACACTGATACATGTCTAGGGTGCATATATCTCCCTTACCTCATATGTTCCCTCTAAGCTATGGAGCTCTGTGAGCAAAAATTCTACTTTGTGAGCTATTGGCATTAAAGTTGTGAGCAGGAGATTTGGCTGCTGCATAAATTAATTTGTTCTAAAGCCATCCTTCCTGAGACAAAAATGTGTGAGCTGGAGACTAAAAAACTAGCTCACACTAACTCAGCTTAGAGGGAACACTGCTCATAAGGACACAAAAGCACTTTTAAAGAGCTTTTTTTTTGCCCACATTAGGCTGTGTAGATAAGCAGTTATGGTTAATACTTCATACAGTCCAATTCTTTGAGAAATCTCGGGGCTCAACAATAAACAGAGTTACCATGGGCTTAGAATGGTGTAACTCTGTTACTTGAGCTGCAGTGGCTAAAGTGGTTAAGATGCTGAACTGCAGGCTGTAGAAGGTCAGTAGTTCAGCAGTTCGAGACCCGAGTTGCCGCATGACGGAGTGAGCTCCCCTCTCTAGTTCCAGCTCCTGCCAACCTAGCAGTTCGAAAGCAAGAAATTGCAAGTAGATAAATAGGTACCATTTTGGTGGGAAGGTAACAGCGTTCCATGAGCCTTGGTGTTTAGTCATGCCGGCCACATGACCACAGAAAGGTCTTCGGACAGCGCTGGCCCTTCAGCTTTGAAACAGAGATGAGCACCACAACCCTAGAGTCGGACTCGACTGGCTTTCAAGCAAGGGAACCTTTACATTTAACTCTGTTTAGGATTGCATTGTCAGTCCTTTTTTATACTTTTTGCTAATTATTTGAGCATCTGGAAAGAGCTGATAGGGATCTGAAAGTTCTAGAACTTACCAGCCATAAGGAAGGAATTTTGGGCCTGGATCCTCCTTGCCACACTTTGCCACATTCCTAGCCCAAAAGCTAATGAGCACTTTGCTTCTCAGCTACCTTCTACTGAGCTCCCCACTTCTCTGCTGCTGACCTATACATTCTTCCATGTCATGTCCTCATCTGAGCAAAATGGTATAAGTGTGCTTGTGGGTCTCAGTTTTTCCTTCGCTTTCCAGCCTCTTTGTTCAAAACAATTCAGCCCCATTTTACTGTCACTTCCCTTTGGAGGGAGTCTGATTTTGTTCTTACCTGCTTCCCTCTCTCCTGCCACTGACAGAAAGATATTTTCTTTATTGCACAGGCTAGAATAGGTTGAATATGACTGTGGCAGGCTACACAGAAACAGAAATGGGCATGAACTGCATTTTTGCGGTTTGGTTTGTGGCTGAAACATGCACCAAACCATGTTGGTTTGCAAACTGAATCGGTTCATACCAGTTCATGACCCCTGCTTTCTGCTCACTGCCACTTTTCACAGGGAGAAGAAAGCAGGGGATTAAAAGGCTCTGAGCCATTTGGTGTAGTTGGTGTAGTGGTTAAGTGCGCGGACTCTAATCTGGGAGAACCGGGTTTGATTCCCCACTCCTCCACTTGCACCTACTGGATGACTTTGGGCAAGCCATAGTTCTGATAAGAGCTGTTCTTGAAAAAGAGCAGTTTCTGTCAGAGCTCTCTCAGCCCCACCTACCTCATAGGGTGTCTGTTGTGGGGAGGGGAAGGGAAATGAGTTTGTAAGCTGCTCTGAGACTCCTTTGGTGAAGGGTGGGGTATAAATCCAATCTCTTCTCTTCTTCTTCTTAACCCTCTTCTTTCTGCTCTCCACAAAAAGCTATGGGGACCAGAAAGCAGGGAGTTAAATGGCTCAGAGTCATTTAAACCAAGCAGCTCAGTGGTGGGGAGCAGTGGTGGGGAAGACATGGGGTGGCCAAGTCACGGTGGCCATAGGGAGGTTGGTCACCTTCATGTTGGAGTACATCTGCTTCTCCAGATGCCAGATGTGAGCCAGGTGCTGGCGGACGGCCTCCTGGAGGTGCAGCTCCTTGGGGTTGCTACTTCTCACTGTACTCCTTTCACTTGGGCTCCACATGCAACAGCAGGTTGTTAACGATATCGAGGATCATGGCATACTGCGCGGGGTTGCTGGAGATCTTTGTGCCATTTAACCCCCTGTTTTCTGCTCCCCTCCCTCAGCTGTTTTTCATAAAGAGCAAAATGCAGGAGTTTAAATGGCTTGGAGCTATTTAAACCCCTGCTTTCTGCTCTTCACAAACTGCCACAAACTGCCTCAATATCCATGGAAGTTCATGGTGGCTCTTCCGTTCACAAACATTTCTTTGTGAACCATGAACTGCCCAAAATCTGTGATGAACTCTAGTATGTAAGCCATTCCATGCCCATCCCTACCCAGAAACAAATGGCCTGTCAGGGCAGGATGGGCCCTTGGGACCAGCAGCAAGACTGTGGGGAAGTAAAGAGAGAAAGGGTTTAAACTTTAAACCCTTTCTCTCTGGAGTGCAATCTTTCCATTATATTCTGCGGTGTGACTCTAGAAAAAAGGAGCTTGGGGGCGTGGAGCTGGGGGTGGGGCTTGCTGCCACCACCACTTGTGCCCGCTTCTGGGCTGCCAGAGCAGCGCTCTGATGCGCTCCGGCCCCAAATGACCCCTGTTACTACAGATGCTAATTTTCTGCTACCAAGCATTTCCCCCTGCTCTAATAAAACTAATTACATTTTGCATTGTACTTCGGCATCC
Source organism: Gekko japonicus (assembly GCF_001447785.1). NCBI lineage: Eukaryota > Metazoa > Chordata > Lepidosauria > Squamata > Gekkonidae > Gekko > Gekko japonicus. The sequence goes on from NW_015166539.1 coordinate 9,061, forward strand.
AGATTTCTTTCTTTGCAACACCCCTCCCACCTTCTGACTGGGATATAAGGACTCAGGGATTTCCATTCCTACTTCTATCTGACAAAGGGAACTTTGACCCTTGAAAGCTCATACCCTGAAAATCTTGTTGGTCTCTAAGGTGTGACTGGACTAGCTGTTCTACTGCAGACCAACATGGCTGCTGTCTGAAACTATCTTCACAACAATTAACAGTGCTATCCTAATCAGAGTTACATCCTTCAAAGCCAATTGTATCGGACTTCAGAACAGTGTTATTCTTCAGAAAAAGGGGTGCCAATTTCTGCCAGTTGCCATCTTTGTGCTGTTCTTGGGGGTCTCTTCAATAAAATTTTGGGGGTGTTAGTGTTATGCAATGGGATGAAGAAGTGGGAAAATCTTGCACCATGAAGTGTGTAGATGGTGAATTACAAGCTACGGATTTTATGTATTCTGGCCCATAGCTACAGTGGGGCCACTGGGGGCTCAGCCCTCTTCCTAACACTTTATGGTTGAACTGTTTTAATTGTAATTCATGTTTTTAATGTAATTTATTTATTCTATGTAATTTCAGGTTTTTATGTAAGCCACCCTGAGCCGGCTTTGGCTGGGAGAGCAGGGTAGAAATCCAATAAATAAATGGGCCAGCCCCACAATATTTTGTTGAGAAGATTCCAGGGGATGTATGCATGCCCTCCCGCTTGTTCTGAAAAGCATTTAAAGGGCTCCTTTAAATGCTTTTCAAAAGACGCAGGGGATGGTGTGTGCCCCTTTCCCTCCCTCCTGCAGGATTTAAAGGCCTCTCCAGCTGGTCAATGGGCCATGTGCCCTTTAAATCTTGCAGGAGGGAGAAGAGGGGAGAGAGGCAGCCCCACCAGAAAAAAAATGCCCCACAAGCCACAAAGTCCTGGCTATGGGCCTGTATGTATTCAATCATATACTTTTCAGATTCCTTCCATATCTTCAGTTCTTATTATAAAAGAGTTGTTTGGGAACTGCTGGGTCACTATTCATCTGATGTTGGAAACACATCTGTGTTCTTGGGTGGAAGGTCATCTAGTGAGATCTCATCCATCAAAATGTTCCCACCTATGAATCAAAGGATGTGAGAAGGCCGCCTGTCTAAAGCGTAGGCAACCATGGGTAGCAAGGCATGCGCTTGTTGCAAATTAGTACCAGAAATACTTGGGCAATTAATCAGAATTATATCTATTTCTCCTTGGGGTGAGCTGAGATATTACCCCCAATCAATAACCAGGGGAGGGAAAATTGGCTTGAAGTAATATTTGCGTAAGCTCCTAGGAAAATAAGATTTATTACCACATAAAAAAAACAAATCTTGCTTCTTGCTTAATAGCCAGTTTATCCACATGATATTGCAAAAACCATATTTACTGTGCACAGGGGTCTTGTTGTAGAAAAAGAGCTGCCGGAGCTCATTAGCATAACTCATTAGCATAACTTATTTGCATATGCCACACCCCCTGACATCACCGGAAGTGACAGAAGGCCACACCCCCTGACATCACCGGAAGTGTGTCAGAAGGCCCGGCTACTTACCCTCCTGCTTCATCCTCATTCCCAAACGGAATGAGGATCGAAGCAGAGGGCGGGGTAAAGAAGGGGGCGGGGCTTCACCACGTGACCGCCCCGCCCCCTAGAGGTTCTCTTCCGGAGCTCCGTACCTGAGAGCTCCCCCCCGACTAGAGCCCTGACTGTGCATCTTAATACAAAGACATTAATATCCTTTGTACCTGCTCAGCCATGTCATACTGGGTATTAGCTGGTATGAAGCATCCACTAGTTCTTGACTTGCATCCAGATTGCTTAAGCAAACCTTTCCCTTAATGCATTCAGCATTTCAGCAGAGTGAGTTGCTAGAAATATATTGCTGAGAGTACAGAAAGGTCTCATGTTGTAATAACCAAAAACTGGGCCAGCATCAGCATGGCCTGAGATGGGCCAACAGCCAGGGCCCTGGGCTCCTGGGATGGCCCACTGCTGCTGAAAGGGTTGTGGGCAGTGCAAGGGGGCTGTGAGCATGGGTGGTGGCAGGTGAGAGGCATGAAGGTGGGTGGGAAGAAAAGAGACCACAACTGGGGGAGGAGTGCTGGGACCTTTCTGCCCAGAGCCTTCTGAACCCTGTAACCCACAATGACCAAAAGCCTGGTCCCAGCCCTCACGTGGCCATGAGGTCATTTTGCCTTCCCATCTTTACTGTAAAAGAAGAGGTGGGGATATTGAAGGCCAGACTTAGTTTGGGAGCCTCATGTCGCATACGGTGCCACAGGGTGCCTTTCTTGACCAGGCACTTAGCTTTTGAACCTGAGCACCTACCCATCAGTAAGGCACTGGGGGATTAGCTGGTGGTTTATGGGCCAAACAGGAACTTGGGGAGTCCTTCTGAGAATTGCAAGGAGGCAGCATTAGGGGAAGGCCTCAGCCTCTGTGCCTAGCTTGCTTGGCCCTCCAGAACTGCTAGATGGCCACCGTGTGAAATGGTATGCTGGACTAGAAGAAGAGAAGAGATTGGATTGGATTTATACACCGCCCTTCACTACCCAAAGAAGTCTCAGAGTGGCTTACAATCTCCTTTCCCTTCCCCTCCCCACAACAAACACCCTGTGAGCAATGGTCCTTCTAAGCTGTAGAGTCTTGTGAGCAAAAATTCTACTTTGTGAGCTACTGGCATTAAAGTTGTGAGCGAGTGATTTGGCTACTGCTTAAATTAGTTTGCTCTGGAGCCATCCTTCCTGAGCTAAGACAAAAATGTGTGAGCCAGAGGCTAAAAAACTGAGCCAACTCACACTAACTCAGCTTTGAGGGAACACTTCCTGTGAGGCAGGTGGGGCTGAGAGAACTCTTTCGAGAACTGCTCGTGTGAGAACAGCTCTGAGACAACTTGTAACTGACCCAAGGTCACACCAGCAGCTGCATGTGGAGGAGTGGGGAATCAAATCCGGTTCTCCCAGATTAGAGTCCATGCTCCAACCAGTACACCAAACTGGCCTCTGACTAGGTCTGATGGAGCTTACGTTCTTATGTACAAGCCTGCTCCTTTTAACTGGAGGTGCCAGAGTGTCAGGAGGTGGCAGAGGCACCCTCACCAACTTGCAGCTGCTCTGGATCAGCAGTAGCCTCTGGGGCACCATCAGGGGCCAGATTGGAGAATAAGATCTGTAACAGCCCAACGATGGCTCCGCCCGAGGCAGAGCCAGTTGGGGTGGATCGGGGCCAATCACTGCTGACCAGTTCATTGGCCAAGCTCAAAACATGGATTGAAGTCATAACCAAGATCATTAGCCCTTTAAAAAAAAAAAACCAATCCACTCCGCTGTACAGCTGGTGGCAGGTTGGAAACAGATGCAGCACCTGATACCCAGGAGTAAGGTTCTGCAGGGCAAACAGGGATAGGCCACTGGGGTTGGGCAATTCAACTGGGATGTGTTAAGTCGCTCGCTTAACAAAGAAGTCGGAGAGTGATTCAGCAAGAGCACAACTTTATTCTTCAACTTGAACACAACTCCAACACGAATCAACATCTGATAGCCAGAACAGAACAGTTCAGCTTTTACATTGCAGTTGTCCTGCTTTTAAACTCTCCCAGCTAATGTAGCCACACCCACTGTACAAATACCAACCAACACGGTTGTTCATATAAGGACCAATTACGGACGTTCCCGCTCAGGGAGCTTGCTGTAAGGTGATTGGCTAGGTGCTTCCTGGGCTAGCAATGCAATTGGATGGATTTGGATCCTAGCCCAGGACGAAGCTCAACATGGCAAGTCAATTAGATGTTTCACATACATCATGCATTCAATGGCAGCTATTGAATACATTTAGGGATCCCAAGTCCCCCCGGGGGTCGGAGAAACCCCCGCCCCAGAGGCCCGTTCCTCCGCGGCGCCGGATCGGGCGCACACCGGGCATGCTGGGGTTTTCCCCTGTATGGTCACTCTATGGTTTTCCCCTGTATGGTCATGGCCCCACCCCCAGCGTGCCCGGCGTCATAACGTCACTTCCTGGTGACGTGTGTGCGGTGCGCGCGCGCATGCGTGCCAGGATCCACCGGGGAGTCCCCCGCCAGCAAGGTAAGTGCCATTTGGCAACCCTAAATACATTACAGGATGAAGGGAGTCTCACCCCCTGAGAGCCCCCATAGCAGCTTGTCAAGCCTGTGCAGATGGGGGGATGCATTTACAAGAGGGATGAAGCAGGCCTATGAAGACATGCCCAGTCTTTGCTCCTAACTCAGCAAGGAGGAAGACTGGCGAGTAGGAGGATCAGCATGTTGAGCAAAACCCTCTTCCCTCTCACTTCTGAATCAATGGGGATTCTGTGGATCCGAACAAGGAGATGCAGGAGTGTGGGGCATCAACCCCCACTTCTTGATCAAGGGAATGAACTTGGGACCTTCTGCATGTGGGGTGGGGAAATTCTGCTATTCCGGGCCCACAGGAGACCGCCTTTGCCTCCTCGTGAGGAGGAAGGAGGAGGAGCTGCGGTGCAGCCTTAACTCCCAAAGGGGGAGTGGAGCCGGCGCTTTAAAGGCTGGCTCCGCTCTACACCTTGCAGTTCTTGGCTCGGAGCGCAGGAGAGTCAACCTACCTTTAGAGGCCTTGACTCTTGGGGCGAGCTCTGAGGGCGACGTAGGACGAGGGCCGTTTTTTGTTTGGAGGCTGGAAGCTGGATGGTCCCTCGGTGGAGCCCGGGATCATTGGCTGGCTTCGCGCGGCAGCACACAGCGACTGGCCACATCAACGGCAGGCACAACGACGCCGGCGGTGGCCGCCGCGTCGGGGGCCGTGGAATCGGCGGCCTGCGGGAGCGAGCTCAGGAGCAGCGTGTCTGTCTGCATCCCTCAGATACCGGGGGAACGTCCGGCCTGTCCGTGGCCTGCTTGAGGGCCCGCGACGGGGAACGCGGCTTCAGGGCAGGCCTTTGCGGCCTGCTCCAACGGGTAGAAACAAGAATTACACACACAAGTAGGCAGTTGGTTAAGCTGCTGGGGCCCTATTTCTCTTTTCAGCGTTGGAACGGAGGTGAGGGTGAGGGACCAAGCCTGATTGTCTGACTGCAGCTTCGGGGCGGCTCTCTGTTGCCAGTCGCAGCTGCATCGGGGGCTGCGCCAGCGGATTGATTTCGATGCTGTGCTGCATCAGGCGGCTGCAGGGGGCCTTCTGTGGTCCGGCGGCGGCGTGGCACCTGTGTTGTGGCCCGTTGTGTGCTGATGGCATATTGCGGTGCGGCGGCAGCGTGTTCCCAGTAGCGGGATGGCTGTGCTCCGGGCTGTTGCCGAGTGCGGTGTCACCAGTTGCTTGGCCCCTTTGGCGGCCGTTCTTGTATTGGGGAGAGTTATAGGACCCCAGCCCACAGGGAGTTAGTCCAAGAGCAGGGGGTTGGCACCGCGGCAATAAGGGGCGGCAGCAGGATAAGGTTGCTTTAACCCTGTCCCTCCCCCCCCCCACTTGAAGGCCTCCTTGTTGGCTGGTCCGGGTTTTTTCCTTGCTTTTAGCCCCTCCCCCCCATATCTGTCTGCCTGTACTGACAGTGATTCTGTCTCTACTATCTTCACGAGGGCAGGTTTGGTATAGTGGTTAGGTGCGGGGGACTCTAATCTGGGAGAACCGGGTTTGATTCCCCACTCCTCCACTTGCACCTGGCTGGCTGACCTTGGGCAAGCCGTGGTTCTGATAGGAGCTGTTCTTGAAAAAGAGCAGTTTCTGTCAGAGCTCTCTCATCCCCACCTACCTCACAGGGTGTCTGTTGTGGGGAGGGGAAGGGAAAGGAGTTTGTAGGCCGCTCTGAAACACCTTTGGGTGGTGAAGGGCGGGGTATAGATCCAATCTCTTCTTCTGCCTCTTCTTCCAATGCAATCTCATCACTTCATGGCACTACACTTTCCTATCCTGCTCAGGCATCACTGGATGCAAGCATAATACATTTCAGGTAGGGAGTCATGTCAGCCTGTAGTGTCAGAGCAAAACTTGCATCCAGTTATACCTTAGGGTCCAACACAAGTTTCAATGGAATAAGTCAAGTGTTATTGGTAGGGAGGCTGGCAGCAGGGTAAAGCTGCCTCGCTCACTCCATATTATATGGTCGGCAGCTAGGCCCTTATTTTCTGAGGACCAGTGTGGTGCAGTCGTTAAGCATATCGTCTCTAATTTGGGAGAACCAGGATTGATTCCCTGTGCCTCCACTTGCAGCTGTTGGATGACCTTGGGTAAGCCATAGTTCTGTCAGAGCTGTTTTTTAGAGAGCGGATCATGGGAGGCCTCTCTCTGCCCCACCTGCATTGTGGGGTGTCTGTTGTCGGGAGGGGAGGGGTGTTTGTGGACTGCTCTGAGGCTCTGAGTGAGGGGCAGGGTATAAATCCTATCTCCTCCTTCCTTCCTTCCTCCATCCGCTATTGCTGGCATAGTTTTTAAGGCAGGATTTATTAGGGTGCTAATCTCTATGACTTCCTTGAGGGCATTTCAGGAAGAGATCAGTGTCCCTCTAAGATGAGTAAGTGTGGGCTAGCTCACAGTTTTGTCTTAGCTCAGGCTGGATGGCCCCAGAGCAAACTGGTTTATGCAGTGGGTAACCACTCACTTGGGACTCTGGTGCCAGTGGCTCTCACGGTGGGATCTTTGCTCACAAGACTCCACAGCTTGGCGGGAGTATTAAGGAGATGTGTCTCAGTGAAAGACCATCTGATTTGCGTGCATATGGTCCTGGGTCCCATCTTGGCATCTTTATTTGAAGGATCTGGAGATGGGTGAGGTGACAGACCTCGGCCTGGGACCTAGAGAGCCTTCGCCGGTCAGAGTTGGCAATACTCATTTTATTAAGCTTTAAAGGGTATAGCACTATCGAAGGGCCTATTCCTTACGAAGGACAATAATGTTTAACTTCTTATTGCAGCAGGGTCTATTTATATTGAGGCTGTAGACAAGGGTCTCTGTTCTAAATAACATATTTATATATTTTATTCTGAGAAAGACAGTATGAATTGCCAATCTTCCAATTACAGTATTTGACCCTAATGCACATAGGGATGTTTTCCGGTGCAATTGTTAAGAGTGTAACAGCTGAACTTTTAAGGTTTTCTTTCTACGAAGGAAGCTTTGTCAGCAACACGTGAAATTGGCAGTGTGATTACTCTCTGAGTTGGTGAGTTGGCTTAGTCTTGGTCATATGTTAGGATTTGAACATATCCATTGCAATATGTCATTTGCACCTTCTGTTTTCTGTTTTAGCAGGAATACAGTGTGATTCCAACCTGATGCTGTGATTTGGGAATTTGACAGCCAGCACATCATATATGTCATTGGTTGGTCCTAATGAACCTTCTACACAAGTTTGTTAGTGCAATTGTCTTTAATGGAAGACCAGTGTGTTGCCAGGGTCTGAATGTGTGGTGTTAGTTATATCAGGCTGTGGATGGTGCCGGCAGGGATGCAGCAGTGCTGCCATAGCGCCTGGAATTGCTGCAGGTGGCTTCCAAGTAGGTTCCGGTAGGGGCGAGGGTTAAGCAAGACCCATCGCACATCGGAGGGCTTTGGAGGCCAGGAAACCTGACAGCGGTTCTGTCCACTCACTTGGCGGGGGAAGAAACTATTGCCATGCAAGGCAGCACAGCCTTATTCATATTGTATGGGAACAGGTTAAACTAAAGCCTTGTTCATGGATGTATACGGACTGCAGGTAGGTGCATACACCTGTTTGCAAAACAGGTCATGCGTATAGGTAATTTGCATGGCAAAAAGCGCTACAAACTCTGTATAAATATTTCCTATTCTGACTGCTTTAAAATTTAGATGTATAACTCTTAGAAAACCCTACTGCAATTTTAGTCAGACAATCAATCTATTTATAGGATGTTGAAAATTAAAAAATCAAATCAATACAAAATTAAACAAATAATATGAGCGAACTACTGTCAGGTTCTACTGAAATTTAGTTTAAGATAAGACCCCAGGTACAATAAGAAGGGATACATGCTGTGCACTCTTCAGAAGTAGATGTCATTAAAAACAAATAAATGAATAAATTATTATTATGCAGATTTTTTAAGTGACACCACATCCTAGATTGGTAATCTCATTTTTATAGTGAAACCAACGTTTGCTATGATGATTTTCCATGGTATTAAAGACCTAAAGAAAATTAAAAATACCTGGAAGTATTTCGGAATTTGCTTGATTTTTAGAACAATGGAGGCCTGTTCTTCCAAGAGCTCCAGAGCACTGAGTGAATGAACCAGCTTTTATATTGGGTTGTTTCCACAGTTGGACAATTCAGTAGATGGGTAACTGGACCAGAGTGGTTTTATTCTGATATAGACCTGGGCCAGTGACAAGTTTAGGCCTCATTTCGTATCTTTCAGTGTGTAGGGTTGCCAAAAAGATACACAGTAAAGGGTCCTGTCTTTTAATAGCGAATTGTGCATTGACTTCACCAGATAAATAACATCCCATTAATGGGACAGGGCTTCCTTTTTATACAGGCACCTGGAAACTCTACCCTGGGATATTAATAATTACTTCACTTGGTCAGTGCAGACATAAGCAGGGACGATGCCAATGCAAACATTGTGGAATTATTAAGCATTCTATGGATGTTTAGGAAAAAGGGGGCTCTATTGGACCGAGGCAACCCACTTTCCTTGCCATGCTGTGGTCTGCTGTCTCATTGGGTTTCGGGCTCACTGTCATCTCTTTTTAGGTGCTGTGTTCTGTGGCAGGAGGAGAAGGATTCTCTCTGCGGACACAGCTGCATTTTCTGGCCAGCTCATCATGCAAACAAATCGGCCATCGGCTCCCAGTTGGGCCTGAGTTGATGGGCCATGTTGGAATGGAGAGGATGATTGGCACCTAGGCCAGGCGGGCCTGCTCCACCTGTTCAGGGCAGCTCAATTTGTCGCGGCGGCAAGCACCTATCAGCAACCCTGTAGGGGGAAGGGGTCTGTCAGGGGCAGACTGCCTTTTGGAGTGCCTTTGATGGATACTCAGCACAGGCCATGCGGCGGTGGATGAGGGATCGTTAATGCATGTTCCAATGCTGGGCTGCCCAGGTGCGAGCTGCTTACAGTCCTGAGGGCCAGGTGTATTGCTCGTCTTATGGCAAGGGTGGGGTTTGAGTGACCCCAGGCCTTGACCATGCCGCTTCATACTGATAGGTCTTGTCATTGTTTTATTAATAAATAAAGGGGCCTTTAGTTTCAGATCCCACAGAGATCGAGAGAGCTCGGCATACAGCCAATGGGGAGCTCCGAAATATTTTAAAGGTTGGTTTGGGCCTCTAATTGCCTCAGCCCCTGTACAGGGGCGATGGCATTCACCTTTCCGAGAAGGGAAATGACCTTTTCCTTCAGGATTACGGCAATGGCTTAAGCTAGTTTTAGGTATTTGAGTGGGTGCAGGGGCCTAAGCAGAGGCTTGGCCCTTGCGGTTGCAGAATTAGGTTTAGATAATGTTCAGCCGCTTCGTAAGCACCAATCGATAACCCCATGGGGGGCGGGTAGAGGGGTCTGCGGGATCAACCCTGCAGCCATGTGGCCAGGGATGAGGCTTGCAGACTGCCTATGGGGATGGCCACGATGGAGACTCGGCGCTGGCCGTGCAGTGGTGTTTGAGGGCTCCTGAAGGTACATCCCAATCATTGGCTCGGCTGGGTTTGCAAGCGACTTACAGTTGGCTCCAACAGCCTTGGTGTCTTGCTTGTTATACAGTTAAGGATGGGGTCAAAGCGACACCAGGCCTTGACCGTGCTGCTGTTTGTTTGCCCTTGCCGTTACTTTCAATGTTAAATAAAGTGGCCTTAGTTTCATCCAACCTTGGTTGTCTGACTCTTTCTTCTGTCTGAGGGGGCAATGAGCCACAGCCCCTTCCCAAGCCCAAGTCAATGTTAGTTGTTCTCTCCTACCTTCAAAACAATCCTCTAGGAGGAGTTAGACTGACTGGCCCAAGATCACCCCAGATGGCTTCTCGGCTAAAGGGGAACATGGACCCAGATTTCCCTGCTCCTAGTCTCACATGCTCAGCGTTAAACCACATGTTGGCTGTCAGTAATTCTATGCACTGAATTATGAATTTTTCAGATTCTCTTTCTCTCTCTCTTCTGCCCTCCTGTCTTCACTGGGATCAGGTGAGAAGAAAAAAAACATCATATCTGATTTCACGGAGGAACTTATTCTTGGAGGAATCCCCGGTTCTGATGTCATACTGCTCACATCAGTGGATCATACATTTGGTTAGGTCTCTGGATCAGCTTCAAGTCCCATCATTTATTGTGAATACAGATGAACCCACACCTGTTAGAAAGTCAGCAACATTTTCAGTTGGTTTACTAATTAGATTTTCTTGCTTTCCACACAGTGGTGTACCTAGCCTATTTGGTTCCCGGGGCAGGTAATTTTTAACACCCCCTCTTCTATTTTGTTTTTGTCATTGTCTCAGCTGACTTATGGCGACCCCGTAGGATTTTCAAGGCAAGAGATGTCCGGAGGTTGTTTGTTATTGCCTGCCTTCACATCAGCCCTGCTTAAGTTCTGAGATCTGACGGAGGTGGGGCACAGAAAAATTAGGTGAAGGAAGACAGAAATGAATGAGAAACATGTGGAAAAGAAGGACATAAATTAAAAGAGGGAAAGGTTGTTTTGTCTTGCCACAACACCCTAACTATTGCTTTGCAAGATCTGGCTGAGCTGGGTGCAACAAAAGGGAGAAAGAAAGGCTAGACCAGAGGTGTCAAACTCATTTGTTATGAGGGCCAGATCTGACATAAATGTCACTTTGTAGGGTCAGGTCATGTGTGCCATAAAATGTAACACCAGGTACTGGAGATATGAACTTTATAAAGGTGATTCCAGATGCTGAATGGCAAAAGCAACTGAATGACAATAGCAGACTTGATTGGATTAAGTGTGATATGCAGAGAGGCAGTGGGCATGGAGATATCAGCATTGGTAATGAGACCTAGGTCTCAATTCAGTCCAGGAGGATTCAGTCTCAGAGGATGCAAAGAATAAATAGATGTTTGTTTATTTACTCATTTATTAATTAAATTATTTATTTATTAAATCTAAGTTTAACATTAGAAACCACAACATTTAAAAACCAGTAGGGGGACATTTTAACCTTCCCTGACAATTCAGTTGCTGACCTAAAAGTAGCAGATCTCTTACAAAGGAAAAGAAAGCTTAGAAAGAGAGACTGTTGAATTGCAACTGATAATGAAGCTCAAGGCAATACATCCTGGACTGAATTGAGACCTAGGTTTCCTGAATTATTACCAATCCCTTCTATTATCATTCGACATTTGAAATCACTCTCCAAGATATGACCGATGGACTCACATTCTAGCTGTATCTGAAGAAGTTAGCAGTGACTCATGAAAGCTCAAGCCCTGCCACAAATATTGATAGTTGTTAAGGTGCTGTTGGACTCTTGCTCTTTCCACTAATAAAGATTGCAAGCTGTGTTGTTAGGTTTCTTTTCATTTCATTTTCATCTGTTAGATGAATGGAGAGGGGGATTTCTCCAAGACAAATAATGTGTTGATTTCAGACTGGGCAAAATCTACTCAGTGCCAGTGATGATAATGATACAGTTAAAAAAGCAAAATGGGGAGTTAATGTGAAGAAAGGCAGTCAGTGTGCTGGGAGGGGAGAGAAGGAGACATGTTGGACCGAAACATATGAAACCCTAAATGTATTTTTAAATCCTTAGCCATCTTCTTGTGATTCCTATTCAGGGTCTTTTTGAAAGAAAATAAAATCCCAGATACACACAGAGAAATATAATCTTAAAAAAAACCTTTTCAGAATAAGCCAAAATAATTTCCTTTTAATTCCCCTTATCCCAACACATCGCTTTCTTGCTATGCTTTCCTTTCTTTTAACGTGGGTGTGTTTGATCAGATCTCAAAGTAAACAGAAGAGCAGGGAGAACTCAATGTAAATAGTGCTTGTCAGAAGAATCCTTCCCCTTCCCCCCGTCTTGGAAAACCATGGGTGCACACGAAAGCTTTGAATAAAATTTTGTTGGTCTTAAAGTGCCACTGAATTCAAACTTTGTTCTCTCTCTGGCAATTACTGTAGCATCTATCAGCACAATCTGTTAAGAAAGTCTGCTTGAGTCTTGGAGGAAAAGGAACATTAGCCGATCCTAGAGCTTTTTGCTATGTTCTGACATCCCTGTGCCCCCAGTGACTGCAGCCAGCACTGCATCTTAAAAATAAAAGGGAAGTCATTCGGCTGGTGGCTGCAGGACAATGCTGGCTTTGAGGGCCAGCACACGGGGCAGACTGCTCCCCCTTGGTACACCATTGTTCCCACATCCAAGACATGACAGGACACTTAATACCATATTAGCATCACTTTCTTCTTCTCCAGACCACTGCTTTTGAGTTATGGCTACTCCTCCAAGGAAATTCCCCACTCTGCTGGTGGTCTTGCTATATTTTGGCAGCATATCTATGAGTACTAGTTGCTAGGGGCAGAGGTCATTTCTGGGGGGAACGCGGGGGAACACAGTTCCCCTGGGTGAGGTACCGGGGGCGGGGCACATGACGAAGCCCCGCCCCTGCTTCCAGCCGCCCCACTTCCAGCCCTCATTCAGCCAGGAGGAGGCAGGAGAAGAGGGAGGGTAAGTTGCTTCCTCCCTGCCTCTCCCCACCCCTGCCTGCCTGGGGCCAGGGAGGGCCTTCGCGGGGCTTCCTTGCACTCCTGCCGGCCTTGCAGGTCCACCGCCGGGCCCCTCATGGGGCTCGGCAGTGGAGCTGCAAGGGTGGCTCTGCCGGCCAGGACCGTTGGGGGCGGGGTGTGTGGCCTTATGACACATTTCCGGTGATGTCAGGGGGTGTAGCCTTATGACACACTTCCGGTGATGTCAGGGGGTGTGGCATATGCGAATGAGTTATGCTAATGAGTTCCCCTAGCTCTTTTTCTACGAAATGACCCCTGGCTAGGGGACAAGAACAGGGAGAAGCTTAGACCTTCTAAGGCATCTGGCCGGCCACTGTGGGAAACAGGATACTAGACTGTGTGGACCATGTAAAGTGATTGAGTGCACTGGTCGTTGACTGTAACAATAAATTTGATGTTAATTATGATGATGACTATGTGGACCTTTGGCTAACATGACTAAACTGGTACTGTCATATTTTGGCCACATGACGAGAAGACAAGAGTCACTAGAAAAGACCATAATGCTAGGAAAAGCTGAGTGCAGCAGGAAAAGAGGAAGACCCAACATGAGATGGATTGATTCAGTCAAGGAAGCCATGACGCTCAGTTTGCAAGACCTGAGCAAGGCTGCTAATGATAGGACGTTTTGGAGGTCATTAATTCATAGGGTCCCCGTAAGTGATTTGATTGCACTTAACATACACATATGTGGGGGTTTTTGCTATATGGGTGATAGCAACAACTAGGACAACAGAACTAAAGAAAAAGAAAATTAAAATATTCTATTTTGGCTTGCTGTCTTTTTGCTTCACAGTCACAAGAGAGCCTTATGATATCTTGCTTATCTGTTTGTCCTGCATTTCACATTTGTTTTCCCCTGTCCTCCAAAAACTCCATATTAGATATGACCAGGTTGGGAGGGGGACACCATATCTAAGTTGATCTGCATTTAAAATTTAACATGGCTCCCCCCAGAAGTCTTTATTCCTTGCTGGCATCTATCCTATGGTTTACTAGTTTCTCATCTAGAGTATCAGGGCTTTGGCACTACAAAAGCAATTTCTTTCTAAAAGATCACAAGCTGTTTGCTGAATCAACAATGAATACCATATTCCGGAATTACTTTTACATCACTCTCCACAAGTAGGAAAGGTGTATTTGATTATGCTCTTTCATTCTGAAGTATTGTTAGAATTGCCATTAAATTTTGTCTGAACTAAAAAGCCCAGACAAGTTAAAACATGAAGCTGCCTTATACTGAATCAGACCATCAATCCATCATGGTTAGTATTGTCTACTCAAATTGACAGTGGCTATCCAAGTTCTCAGGTGGAAGTCCTTCACATCACCTACTACCTGATTCTTTTTAATTGGAGTTGCTAGGTGGGGACTGAACATGGGATCTTCTGCATTCCAAACAGATGTTCTACTGCTGAGCTATGGTCCATCCCTGTTCATGGTTAGTTGGTGGAAATGTTCCTTTTGTTGTTCCAGAAGTTCTCTGTCTGCATCCTGTTTTTCCTTAATTGCATTTTAACTAGTAATAGAAGTATATACATTTTCCTGGTGCCTTCAATGCACCCACATATGTTGCTTCACTATGTTACAACATGTACATTCACATTGATAAACATTGCAAAAAAGTGATATTGATATGATCATGTGTGTACTAAGTGCTGTCAGGTTGCTTCTGATTTATAGTGGCCGTATGAATTAATAACTTCCAAAACGTCCTATAGTTAACAGCCTTGCTCAAGTCTTGCAAATGGAGGGCCATGGTTTCCTTGATGTGCATCCATCTCATGCTGGGTCTTCCTTCTTTCCTTCTGCCTTCAGCTTTTCCTAGGACTATCGTCTTCTCCAATAACTCTTGTCTTCTCATCATGTGACCAAAGTACAATAGTTTAGTCATTTAAGCTTCTAGGGAGAGTTCAGGCTTGATTTAATCTAGAACCCACTTACCTTTTTGGCTGTCCACAGTATCCATAAAATACCACATTTCAAATGATGATATGATCATGCATGATGATTTTATGCAGTATTTTACGATTTGCATATGTGCTCTTGTGGATTAGTAAAATATCACATGAAAAGAATCTCAGGGCAGCCATCAAGACTGGCCATGTTTTATCAATGTACTCATGTACATTAGGGGTGTGCATTTTGTTTGTTCATAATTTTTTTTAAAAAGCAGATTTTTAAACCATTTGATGCTTACTACTTTTTTGTTGGTTTCAATAGAAACACATTTCTCCCTGTACCCTTTTTGTCTCCCATCTCCTCGAGATGAGATGCTCAGGAATTACAACTCTCATCAATGGATTCCTCCTTGCCAAATAGGCAGATAGGAGAAAACATCCCTGATTTATAAGCAGCTAAACACTCAACACAGTTCCAGTGCAAGATTTTTATTTCCTCATCAAATTGAGATCAAATTACTGTAAATGGGACCCCTCACCCAAAGGATCCTCTTTGTCATTTTTTTCCTTCAGATAGATCCCTGAAATTCTCAATTGCAGAGTAAGTGATAGATTGGTACAAGGGGTTTGAGTGCTGGACTACGAAAACACAAGTTCAGATCCCCACACAGCCCTGACCCTCACAGAATGACTATAGGTCATTCACTCTGCCTCTCAATCTATTTTATCAACAGGGCTGTTGTAAGGACATTATGGAGGAGAAATGGGTGAAAAGTTGATACTGACTACCATTAAAGTGTTCAAATCCGTTCCTCTAATTTTGCTGTACGTGTTTACTGAGAGAAACAGTAAAAAGGTGAAGTATGCCATCAAGTCAGAACTGACTCACAGTGATCCCATAAAGTTTCAACCTCTGAGGTTTTCAAGGCAAGAGGGGGAGAGGTGGCTTGCCATTGTGTTCCTCTGCAGATTCTTTCTTGGTAGTCTCCCATCCAAGTATCAATCCTGCTTAGCTTTCAAACTCGGATGAGACTGAGCTCATATAGGCTATTATTGCTGCACTAGTAAGAACATTAAGTTACTTTCAGCTCTAAAGAGGAGAGAGTCATGTTTTTTGCCTTTCCTAAACTGCTGGGGAGCATTAACTGAGGTTGCTTTGAGAGAAGACAGAGTTTGAGGGTGAGTGGGTGCTTGTATTCTGCTGGAGAGTGGTGTTTTTGTCTGGATCTGTTTGGGTCTTTTATCTGGCCTGTTGCTCATTGAGCAAGGTCTATTTGCCTGGGGCTGACTGCAGGCTCCACCCTCTGCTGTTACTGCTGGGAGGCAGGGGCTCTGGGGCTCTGAACTGTAAGTCTCCTCCTAGGCAGAGATGCAAGCTTTTAGTGTGAGCTGAAGGGTGAGAGTCAAAGGACTCTTGGTCTATGGCTCTTAGCCTGGGGAAAAGTTCTTAGGCAAGTCCAATTCAACTGTCACCTCATTAATCAACCTTACAACTTTAAACGGCCCAATGTATTTCCACGCTAACTTCCAGCAAGACTGAGAAAGACGTAGATTCTTAGTAGATACATACACAGAGTTCCCAGGCTGCAGCACCCAACCCTCCACCCTCTTTTTGTCCGCCTGACGTTTGTAAGCAGCTTTAGCCATGTCTAAAGCTTCGCAGATCTTGGGCCACGCCTCTCTTAAAGCAGAGCTCCACTCAGCCACCTCCCCCCATTTCCCCGGAGTGGAAGTCAGAAATGGGATCGGGGGGCTGTCATAACCAAAAGCAGCTTTGAATGGTGACATTCCTGTAGAGGCATGGCAGGAATTGTTATAACAAAATTCAGCAAGAGTCAGTAGGTCCGTCCAATCATCCTGTTGGAAGTTTGTGAAGCACCTCAAATATTTTTCAATGGTTTGATTAACCTGCTCGGACTGGCCGTCGATCTCTGGATGATAAGTACTGCTCAGTCCCTGTTCAATGCCCATAAATTCCATGAGCTCACCCCAAAACTTTGAGACGAATTGGGGGCCCCTGTCCGTTATTATTTTGGTAGGTAGTGTGTGGAGCCTGACCATGTGGTTGAGGAAAGCTTTGGCCAAAGTCCGAGCTGTTGGCACACCGGGGAAAGGGATTAAATGAGCCTGCTTGGAGAATAAATCCACGACCACCCAAATTACTGTCATGGCCTTGCTGGGAGGTAAATCAGTGATGAAATCCATGGAAATAATCTCCCATGGTCTATTTGGTGTTGGTAAGGGTTTCAGTAATCCGGGGGACTTCCCCTTTCTGGGTTTACACATAATGCACGTTTGACAGGAGTGTACGTACACAGATAAATCCTTGCGCATCTTGGGCTACCAGAAGGTGTGCTGTAGGAGGTGTAGTGATTTCACAAAACCTGTGTGGCCAGCCGGCTTAGATCCATGCACTAGTCTCATAATCTCCCCTCCGCAACAGGTTTGAAACAAACAGTTTTGTGTCCTTATACCAACAACCATTCGGGCCCAGCACCAACTCCCCCCCACCTCCACTTCCTGCTTGTCCAGCTTCGAAAAGGCGGCGGCGAATTTGACCTCCCATCCCCCAGGAGACGGGGCAGAGAGGAGGAAAGTTTAGCCTGCCTCCGTGTCGTCACCGCCCCGCCCAGATGGAAAGGCGTAAACATAGACTCTAGGACCTCCTCGCGATGGCTTTCGTGCTGCAGGAGGCGGGACAAGGCATCCGCCAGCAAGTTTGCTTTCCCTGGGAAATGGTGGAGAGTGAATCGAAACTTAGAGAAAAAATCAGCCCATCGGAGCTGCTTGGCATTTAAGTTAGGGGGGGTGCAATGCATTTCAAGGTTCTTGTGATCTGTCCATACCTCAAATGGCACCCTCGCTCCCTCCAGCCAATGCCGCCATGTTGAGAGAGCCAGCCGGATTGCCCCAGCTTCCCTGTCCCAAACCGACCAATTGCGCTCGGTGTCGGTGAATTTACGGGACACGTAGGCTAAGGGATGGAGTTTGCCATTTGCACCTTCTTGCAAAATAGCCCCACCCATAGCCACGTCTGAGGCGTCCGTTTGCACCACAAACGTTTTAGTTTTGTCCGGGTGTGCAAGGATGGGCTCGGTGGTGAAAAGGGCTTTCAGTTTGTCGAATGCCTTCTGGCATTCCGGGGTCCACAACAACTTAGCCCCTGGCTTAGTAGCTTCAGGACCCTTCCCCTTCGTTTTCAACAAGTCAGTGAGGGGTAAGCTCACCTGGTCAAAGTTCGGCAAAAAATTTCTATGGAAATTGGCAAACCCTAAAAAACTTTGGAGTTGCTGGTGAGTTCTGGGGGCCTCCCACCCCAAAATGTCTTTAACTTTCCCCCGGTCCATTTCTATGCCCCGCAGGGAGATGTGGTAGCCCAGGAAATCAATTTCTGTTGTGTGGAACTCGCACTTAGACAGTTTGGCTAACAGTTTGTGCTTGTGCAACTTTCTGAGGACCTCTCTCACCAACTGCACATGGGAGGTCTTGTTGGAGTAAATCAGAATGTCGTCCAAGAAAACAAGCACCCCATTAAACAGGTTGTAATGATTTCTTGTTTTGGGTGTGTGTGTGTCTCTTTAAAAGTTTGGTCGCATGGCTGTGGTAAGTAGACTAGAGTGGTTGAGAGAAGCAAGCGTGGTATGATTGGTGGTTGACAGAGAGGGGGAGGGGTTTTGGAAGTGAAAATGAGTGGATGAGTTTGTATGTCAGTCAGGTTTTACAGTTAGAGGTTTGACAGTTACATGTTGACAGTTGATAGTTCAGTTAGTTCTGTGTGGGGAATGAGAGAGACAAGCAGTTCTGTATGTGAGGGAAGTGAGAAACGGAAGGAAGGCTGAGAGAATAGAAAAAATAAATGAAAGTAATTGAAGTTTAGGAAAGGCTGTATGTCCTGGAGAGAAACAGTGAAATTACATGACCTTGAGTTAAAGTGTTACAAAGTTACCTGAAAGATCCCTGTCAGTAAGGGAGCAGATTGTGTGTGATACACCAAGTAATGGTTCATTTATTACACATTACTAGATACCTTGTTCTACCCTTTTATTTATGAATTATTTCAATAAATCCTCTTTTATTCAAATATACCAGCTCTGAAAGAAATACTTCCTCAGGACCACATAGTTCCTCATAAGCCTTGAACTCGGACTACCTAACTAGTAAGAGCAACAGTTTACTGTTATAAAGGTTTGGAAAGCCTTAAATTTCCTGGTGGCAGCCTTTTATATCCAGTAGACCAAAATAAAAAGAACACTTTTAAAGGGAAACCAGTCCTCCAGAATAAGGAGGTCGTCAAACAGGTGCTCATGCAATACTTCTTTTATTAAATTCATGAAGACCCCCGGCACCCCCTGAAGACTGAATGGCATCACCAGGTACTCGAACTGCCCTAGAGGAGTATTGAAAGCAGTCTTATACTCATCCCCTTCTCTTATGCGCACCCGAAATTAAGTGTCACGCAAATCAAGTTTGGAAAAGATTTTCCCTTTAGCCACTTCCGTGAGGAGGTCCTTGATCAATGGCATTGGGTACGCATTCATAGAGGAGACAGCATTTAAACCCCGATAGTTGGTGCACAGACGCACATAAGAGGACAGGGGCTGCGTACGGGGAAGAAGCGGGACGGAAGAAACCTCACGCAAGGTTTTTGTCAATAAACTTCCTGTCAGATCCCAAGTCAGGAGAACAAACCCACGTTCCAAAGAAGTAAGATTTATTTCCAAAGCATGGTTGGTCATGAACATACAGAGATTGTTCAGAATGACGACAATACACAGGGGCAAAGTAATATAGGAACTTCAAACTTGGTTAACCGAATGGGTACATTTCCCTCGTAAGGGAGCTGATTAGAAAAGGCGCGAAGCAGCCTGAGAACCACAACAGCCAATTTCATAAACACAAGTTGAGTTCACACGGGAAATCTAATTAAGCCCAGGCAACAAGACATAACACTCCGTCATCCACCTGCAGGAGAAACTTGGCAGTTACAGAAGCATACCAGAAGAGAATAACAAGGGGAGGGGAGGGAGGACGGGCAGGAATAGGGACAGAACGTGTCCCAGAGAAATGGCAGCTAGCTGACATACTGCCCACCTGAAAATACCACTTACCCACCGTCTCCCGGGTTGGGCGGGAGACCTCCCGGTTTCCCCGGGAGACCTCCAGGTTTGTCCGGGAACTTCTTGTGGAACGCCCGAACGTGATAAGGGGCCCGAATATCCCCTTCTTCCACCCATTCCCGGTGCTGGGGACCGAAATCAACCCATTCCACAAGATACCACAATTTACCACGTTTGAGTCTGGAATCCAGAATGCCCGAGATTTCATAATGCT
>NW_015166539.1:33818-75949 GCF_001447785.1 Gekko japonicus
CCACTCCAGTATCTTTGCCAAGAAAACCCCATGGACAGTAACAAAAGGCTAAAAGATATGAAGCCGGAAGATGAGCCCCTCAGGTCAGAAGGTGTACAATATACTACTGGGGAAGAGCAAAGGGCAAGTACAAGTAACCCCAGAAAGAGTGAAGCAGAGTGAAGCCGAAAGGACGCTCAGTTGTGGATGTGTCTGTGTCAGAACCCACAGCCAACAACGTAGTACAGGCTTTCGTGAAAGGTAATACTTTATTGAAGAGCTATAAATGCATTAACATAGGCACTGTTAAGAATGACGGCTGCCCATGGGCCATAATAGGATAAAGGGAATTCGTATGCACCCCCCCACTGCCCTGGCCAATTAGCGATCCTCCCGCGCGTGGGAGATAGAGCTTCAGCCGTTTAGCGCTGAAGTGGGAACAAAACGGTTCCCAAGAAAACCAGACATCAACTTCATCACCAGCAATACTTAGAGATAAGCGTCATAGCAGCAAAGAAGCACAGAAGGAATGCAAAGGCAATTAGAAGAGAATGAACCTCCCCACCCCCACGGCAGCATAGCTGACAGTCTGATGGTGTCAGGAAAGTCCAATGCTGCAAAGAACAATACTGCATAGGAACCTGGAATGTATGATCTATGAATCAAGGAAAGCTTGACATGGTCAAAAATGAGATGGCAAGACTGAACATCAACATCTTGGGAATGAGTGAACTAAAGTGGACAGGAAAGGGCAAATTTAACTCAGAAGACCATCATATCTACTACTTGTCAGATCCCAAGTCAGGAGAACAAACCCACGTTCCAAAGAAGTAAGATTTATTTCCAAAGCATGGTTGGTCATGAACATACAGAGATTGTTCAGAATGACTACAATACACAGGGGCAAAGTAATATAGGAACTTCAAACTTGGTTAACCCAATGGGTACAATTCCCTCGCAAGGGAGCTGATTAGAAAAGGCACGAAGTAGCCTGAGAACCACAACAGCTAATACCATAAACACAAGTTGAGTTCACACGGGAAATCTAATTAAGCAAGGCAAGAAGACATAACACTCCGTCGTCCACCTTGGCAGTTACAGAAGCATACCAGAAGAGAATAACAAGGGGAGGGAAGGGAGGACGGGCAGGAATAGGGACGGAACGTGTCCCAGAGAAATGGCAGCTACATGAGACTCTCGCCACTCACCTCCACTTTCTCCCAGGGGCTCATAGCATAGAATTTTCTCTTGGGCATTTTGTGCCCCGGCAGCAGCTCTGTGGCACAGTCACAATTGCGATGGGGGGGCAGCTCATCAGCTTCGGCTTCGCCAATACTTGAGCCAGATCTCTATATTCCTGAGGGATTTTTTCCAGTTCCTCCGCAGCTAAGCATGCTCAAATCTGGTCACTGCCAGGCACCACCCCCCACTTTGGGTTCCAGAAATGGCTTTGGCATCTGGGGGAGATGAACTTTACTACCCTGTCTCCCCACAAAACATACGGATCATGCCCGTGGAGCCATGCGTTCCCTAGTACCAAGGGGAATCTGGCCCCCGGGGACATAATAAATGTCCGTTCCTCCCAATGGTCCCCAGCCCCCACAGTCTCGTATTTACAGGGCTCTTTCATCGAGGATAAGAACATAAGAGACGCCAATGTTGGATTAGGCCAAAGGCCCATCCAGTCCAACACTCTGTGTCACACAGTGGCCAGAAATACCAGGTGCCATCAGGAGGTCCACCAGTGGGGCCAGGACATTAGAAGCCCTCCCACTGTTGACCCCCCCAAGCACCAAGAAGACAGAGCATCACTAATAGCCACTGATGGACCTCTGCTCCATATGCTTATCTAATTCCCTTTTGAAGCTGTCTATGCTTGTAGCCGCCACCACATCCTGTGGCAGTCCATTTGGGTCCATCCATTTGGGTAAATACTAAGGGCTCGGCCCACCTGACCACATCTGCATCCAGGCCAGCGACCAGGGAAGGGTTAATTAAATCTTGCCCGCACCCTGAATTGATGAGGCCCCAGACTCTAATGTACGGGCCCAACGCGGGGTTTATTAAAGTCACAGTCTCAAAAAATAGGGGTGGGTAGCTGCTCACCACTTTTGGTGCTTCCGTTGTGGGGTCCTGCTGCTCTGCGCCACTTACAGCAGGACCTGGTCTTTTCCCGCCGGCTCCATCTCCTCCTCACCGCTCGACTCATCCTCCACCTCGGCTTGGAGGGCACGAGGCCCTTTCGCTTTCGCCGTGCTCTTCCTAGGTGGGAAGTCGCTCCTGCGCTTGTCACCTTCCTTCCCTGGTGCTCCTCTACCCTCTCCAAAAGGGCAGGTAGCAGCAAAATGGCCACGATCCCCACATCTTAGGCACAGCCCTTGTTTCATCCGCTGCTCCCTGACCGACAGCCACTGGGACCCGGCTTTTGCCTTGGGGTGGGGATGTACTGGTGCTGTTCTTCTGCCCACAACGGCGTTATCCAGGCACATGGTGTGCAAACAGCTCTTGGCACTCTCAGTCTCCTGCATCCACACATCCAAGGTCTGCGGGTCTCGGGTCCCCAAAACCGCGTTTCGGATCTCCGCATTCAGGCCCAATCGGTACTGCTGGGCAAACACAGGATCTGTCCAGTCCCAGATTTTGGCCGCCTGCCGATGGAACTTGCCTTGCTTGAACGTCCAAAGGAACGCCTCCACCTTCTTGCCCGCCGTGCGGTCTTCGAACCAGGCTCGCAGCACCCACATGAAAGCATCAACGCTCTCCAACTCCCTTGCCTCCAGGACCAGCTTGTCGCTGTACCCCGCAGGTGGGAAGCGATGAAATCCACTTGTGTCTCCTCATCGGGAAAAAGTGAGCCCAGCGTTCGACAAACTTC
Source organism: Gekko japonicus (assembly GCF_001447785.1). Taxonomy (NCBI): domain Eukaryota; kingdom Metazoa; phylum Chordata; class Lepidosauria; order Squamata; family Gekkonidae; genus Gekko; species Gekko japonicus. The sequence goes on from NW_015166539.1 coordinate 36,673, forward strand.
ATCACCCGCACTATAAAGAATGACAGGTTCTCCGGGTCACCATCAAACATTACATCCAACAAGTCTTTGGGTCGTGGCAACACGGGGGGAAGAGGGGGGAGCTGGAACCACCGGTTGCGTCGGGGGTTGCGGCTGGCCTGGCGGCGGAGGAGGAGGAGAAGGAGGGGTGGCGGTGGTGGTGGTGGAGCCGGCTGCAGGGCTGGCAAACCAGGGCCCGGGGCCGGTCCCGGAGGGGGACGCAGTGGCAGAACTTGAGGGGCAGCCAGTTGGGTTTGCACTGCCCGGGCCACTATCCCTGGAAGGTTATGGAGCAATTGTCCCATGTCACACATAATAGTGCATCCAATTCCAATACATCCAATCTCCCATCCATGTCCAAACCTGGACTCACTGACAATCTTGATGGGAAGGAGGTGGGTCGACTCTTGGGCATTCCAAAGCTCCCCGAGCTAGTCCGCGGGTCAAAGATACTGTCCCGACTCCTATTCCCTGGCAACGACCAGGTAGTTTGTGTGGAGTCGCCCAGATGCCGGCCCCAATCCCTCTCTTTATGGCAGTAGGTCACTCCTTTTCCCAAATGCACTGGGATAAACGAGACTGTCGATCTCAGGGTGGCCCCTCCATCCGTAGAGATTGGCATTGCTGGGCTCGCCACCGTCACTGGATCCCCCGCTCCCACCGTCGTTGTCGGGGAAGTCATTGGTGCCGCCATGGTGCTCGGTGTAGGTGCTGACATGACCGGGGCAGGTACCGTCATTGTGACCGGGGTGGCCACTGACATGGTTGTCGGGGTAGCGACCCCTGCCCCACCGGGACCGCTCATCTCGTTCGTGAGAGACTCGGCTCAATGAAGGAAAAAAGATTCCTAACAATTTCTGTCAGGTTCCACAGCAAGTAACTCTTCACACACGTTTCCTGAGAAGCGTTATGCTTTATTAGAGTACAAAACCGGTACCATATCCACAGGATTATTGTTAGGAATAACTATAGGGCGGGAACATCCGTACATATAGCCAAATGAGGCAAATAGCTAAGCAAATGAACTTTGAGCGCGCACGGGGGAATTCTCCCGGCGGGAAGTTACATAATGAGCGGGAGACTCTCAGGGCCCCTGAGAGCAGAAAGAGTCACACCAGTGGTGGACCGCAAGCCCTCCCATCCTTACAAGGCCAGACTGATAACGCCGTCTAGGCAAGCCAGCTCCCATAGTCTCCGAGGCAATGTTTATGCAAAGCTGCTGAGCTGCGAGCAAGCGGGAACGGAAGGACAGAAGCAACATAAAATGGCAGCTAGCTGACACCCATCCTATAATGATACATTTGATTTTTTCCCCCTACTTAAATGCAGAACTTTACATCTATTTCTGTTGAAATGCATTTTGTGAGTTTTATTTATTTATTACTTAGACTTTTAGGCTCAGGGCAGCTTACAACAGAATGAGACAATAAGTGAAAAACAATAATAAATACAGTACAGAATCAAGTCCAGTTTTCCAGCCTGTCAAGGTCATCCTGGATCTTGATTCTGTCTTTTACTGTATTTGCTATCCCTCCCAATTTAATGTCATCTGCAAATTTAACAAGTATTCCCTGTTCCTTCATGCACGTCATTTATAAAGATGTTGAACAACACAGTTATGATTAGCATGGGATTCCAAGGATGCCTGGACCAAATGAAAAATACCCCCCAATCAGCCATGAGAGAACGTATCTCCTTAAAAACCTTAGATTGAGATGGACAAAGTCGAAGGAAATGGATAATGCTTGGAAATCAACAAGGGTTTCTGAAACAAAGGATCATCCTTGGGCTTTCATCACTCTTTCAATGGGAAATACAGCACTGCCTTCAACAGGTGAGAGAATCTGATGTCTTAAATAGATCTAGCCTCTGCAGTGCAGAATATTTCTTTTCTGTAGTTGTAATTAATTTTTTCTCTTATCAGTGTCATTTTGGTTGCGAAAGGGGGGGGGAAATCCCTTCTACTCTATTTCCAGTCCCGTTTCATCTGAGCTCTGTTCTGAATGAAGAAATCTCTGGGGATTCCCCTTTCTAACCCACCTCGCCTCTTGCCATTCACTAGCAAAACCCAGCATTCCTATTGTTCTTCGCAAGGTAGAAGGAAAAAGAACATTAATAATGAGTTATTTTCTTTCCAAAAAGCCAAGGTTGTGTTTTTTCCCCTCTCTCCTAAAAAAACCATTCCCCTGCTATAATAAAAATAGATGGATAAATAAGAAATCACACAGGACATTTAAGTTGGCATGCAATTAAAGGATTAAAAATTCATACCTTGGATGGAAAAGAAGCTTGAAATCACTGAGCCATTAATGCCTTGGAATGAAAGGGGGACTTATCTGTTCGCTCAACCATAGTGTTTGGAGCTGTAGGGAGACCCCATTATCTTTTTCTCAATTCTTCCATTTATACCGAGAACAGATACAGATGTTTTGACTGCCGAAGAAGTTTTGGTTGTTTCTGAACTTTTCTCTTGTTGTTTACATTTTTAAAGGAAGCAAAACCATGGAATGGCACGCTGTCCCTCTTCACCAATGGCCTTACATTTCACAGTTGCACATTGATCAAGGTCAGGGATCCCCAACTTTTTTGAGCCTATAGGCACCTTGGTTTTTGCCTTCAAAACCATAGAGTTTGCCACCCTGACTTGGATAGCCCCGGCAAGTCTGATCTCATCAGATCTCAGAAACTAAGCAGGGTCAACTCTGGCAAATACATGGATGGGAGACCTCCTTGAAATACCAGAGGCAGGGGCAGGCTTTATCCAGCCATCTCTCTGAATATCCTCCAGGTCCCCAGTAGGGGTCAGTCACCAGAGGTCACCATGACTTCCAGGTACACACACACATGCACATATAAAAATTCAACCCCCCCCCCAAGGAAATGTAGAGTTTGCCCAAAAAATAGAGCATCACCCCCCAACATTGGCAGCATGACGATGTCACTTCTGGGTGATGTCATCTTGTTGGGGATGTTACCTGGCAGCATCCCTGTTCAAAGGTGAGGCTTTCCCCACTGGCCAGCTAGCCGGTGGCCAATCCAAGCCCCGAAAATTGGGGGAATCCCACCCAAGTACTGACCCTGCTTAGCTTCTGAGGAAAGCTGGATGCTGCAGCTCCCTGATGGTGGCCTGTTGCCGCTGCCATCACCTCAGCTGCCCAGGTGGAGCTGGACTTGACTGTGGCAGCTGAGGAGGAGGAGGAAGTGTCCAAGGTAGGCAAGAGGTGGCTGGCAGCGAAGAGAAGGGGAGGTGCTGGGAGAGAAAAAGAGCCAGTTAAGTCGGTGGTGTGCCGTATGGGCGTGGGTGGCTAACCCACCCCCACACACACACTAAAATTAAAATAATTTTTAAAGGCTTTTTCAGATTTGGAATGCTGAACAGGGCATGTAATTCAGGGGGCATGGCCTCAAAATGCCCCACCGTAGCTATAGGCCAGGCAGGGAGACCTAGAAACGGTCATTTTTGAGTTTCTCCTTTTGACAAACATGACTGTTGTCTGTGGAACCTCAACATACCAAGCTTATTGCAGCACCCGTGTCACAAATATAGAGGGAGGGACCAGGAGTCAGCGACAGAGCAGCTGCTCTGCATGCAGAAGACCCCAGTTTCATTTCCTGGCATCTTCGGTTAAACAGTTCATAGAGTAAGTGATGTGAAAGACATCTGCTTCAATCTCTGGAGAGCTGCTGCTGGTCTGAGGAGACAATCTGCACTTTCACACACGCTAAATAATGCAGTTTCAATCCACTTCAGTGACCATTTGCAAGTGGATTTTGCCATTTCACACTGTAAAATCCAGTTGCAAAGTGCATTGAAAGTAGATTGAAAGTGTGTCATTTAGTCAGTATGTGAAAGCGCCCAATAGGGCACTTTCACACACACTAAATAATGCACTTTCAATCCACTTTCAATGCACTTTGCAACTGAATTTTAGAGTGTGAAATGGAGAATTCCACTTGCAAACAGTCACAAAAGTGGATTGAAATGATGTTACTTAGCTTGTGTAAAAGCGAACTAGGGTCTGACTCAGGATGAGGCAGCTTCATGTGATCAGAGCCAAAGATTAAAAAGATTAGAAGGAACAAATCTGCAGAAAACCACACTTGCACAATACTCTGTACAAAGTTCACATTCTTTTTAAAAAGTAATGGAAGAATGGTTGTCCTTAATGCATCAGGTCCTTTCTGGAAATAAGCCCAGGAGTTTTGGAACCCCTGAGTGCAGGGAGAAATTTGAATGCAAAAAGTTGCACCATATACCAGGTATCACCTTCACAGTGAGCTGTTCATAGAGAGCAGCACATCCTGTGCCCTGAAAAATCCCCCCCCCCCGCACCTCTGCACATTTTCTCTATGGATTTTTGCGGACTTGAGAAAAACTGCCCAATCCACTTGGTGAGATGCTGTGCACTAATGGCTAGTTTAAAGTGGATTCCTGGGGTGACGGTAATGGGCATCCTGACCCTAAATGCTTGTTGGGCCAGAGCAGAGTAGCGAGGATTGCATTAGAAATGTCGCAGCGAGAAAGGGGACAGAGGTGTCATGCTCTTCTCGCTCCAGATGGTGCTTGGTCCTATCAGCCCAAAGCAGCTGAGCAAGTCCTGAAAATCTATCTCTGTCAAGCAGAGTGCACTTAAGCACTTGTAGAAACACGGCGGAAATTAATTGGATTTAAAGATGCACTAAATGTGAAACAGGTGACTTGGAGTGTTGTTGCCAAATGGGTTCCTGCAGTTGTAGCTCACATTAAATCCAATTTGCCCTGGTAACATTTAATGTTCAGTGATGTGTTGTGCCTTTGTTATGTTATTTCTGAAAATAAAATATGAAAGTGGTTTTTCCCCCCCAAATGAACTCTGACATTTTCTGTTAAAAACACAGACATAGATTTCCTACATTAATCAGTATGCCAGGGAAAGCAGCTGTAACAAGTTTTGCTCTTGTAGTGACGGATTAATGGGCCTAACATTCTGCTGTTGTCTGGTGTGTGAGTTATGCAGCAGACTCCATTAATATGAATGGGTTATTGTTGGGCAGATGATAGTCTCATTTTGGTTCAGACCATTGGTCTGTCTGGTGGTGGAAAGTGCCATCAAGTCACGGCTGACTTATAGTGAGTCTGTAGGGGTTTCAAAGCAAGATATCAACAGAGGTGAGTTGCCATTGCCTGCCTCTGCTTAGCAACCCTGGACTTCCTTGGTGGGTCTCCCATCCAAGTCCTAACCATGGCCAACCCTGCTTAGCTTCCCAGATATTATGAGATTAGGCTAGCCATTATCTGCTTCTTTGTAGCAAACCTGGACTTCCTTGGTGGTCTCCCATCCAAGTACAAACCTGGGCCGCCCCTGCTTAGCTTCTGAGATCTGATGAAATAGGGCCACCCTAATGTTCTACTGGCAACTTTCAGAGAAACTAAGGGGAGAAAAGACTAGCATAGGTGAGACTGGGTTAGTCTGGGCTATCTGGCCAGGGTGTTGGTCAATCTAGCTCACTGTTATCTGCTCTGAATAACAGAAGTTCCCAAAGATCCGAGGCAGGGGTTTTCAAATTCCTGCTATCTGCAATTGTTTTAACTGGAGATGCCAGAGACTGAACCCAGACCTTGTTAGCCAAATTGCCTTTAATTATTAATTAGTATAGGTGAAGTTATGATTATTAATTGGCAATAGGCAAATTCGGGTCCTCACCAGTGTATACAGAAGTCCCACCTTTGCTGTAAGTATCTGAACAGACACAGAGACTGGATGTAGTGAAATAGAATGTCTCTTTACTGGAAGATATATATCATTCAAACAATACACAAACACACAAACATTTATACATATGCTAGGAAATAAAGATAGATTCTTAACACAGTTGCTTTAGCAGGATATTCGTTGGTTGGGCAATATTTACCTGTCTTCATTAGTTGAGCCGTTCCAATGGAAGAATGGAGGGGTTTAGAAATAGAAAATGGTGAACACATGCTCTGAACCAGCAGAACCACGTGGACTCTAGCTGGAGACTAGAGGTTAAAGATGGAGGTAGGGTATGTGGATAGTAAGCTGGACATAAGAGGGTTAAAGCTTCGATAGGGGTCGTGGAGAGGGTAAGTAAGAGAGAGACCATGTGGTCGGGCAGTATCTTTTATAATGTGTGGGGGGGCTGGCTAGGCTGGCCACATCCCCCTGTGACACTTCCTGTAAGTCCGTCCCATAAAACATACTATTGGCTGGCTGGAAGAGGGGAGGGGGGCTAAGGAGTGGTCAATATTGAGAGCTAGAAACTTGATCTGGGGACTGGCACCTGGATGAATCATCAGGCTAGGGCTATTGTCTCTTAATTGGATGTGTAGGTAGCTGGAAGAGGAGGAGGGGGAGAGAGGTTGCCTACATGTGCTGGAAGAAGTTTCTAATGGCGTCTGGAGTTCTCTGTCCTCATGATTTTCCATGGCATGGCATCTGAGGCTTGGTGCTGGCTTATGGAACTGCTTCACAGCAGGCAAGATGGCTGGTGACTCTGGACTATTACTGTGGCGGCAACCCTAAAGAAAGGCGTCCCTTTCTTAGGTGTGCAGTCTCAACAGATATTCTCAGGTCTCCATGTTGTACAGTCCCTTTGCACAGTTCATATTCCATAAAAACACATTGATAGGCTTGCATGGCAACATCTTTGTCAATGACCCTTCTGATAGTAGGTGTGCTGAAGTTCAATAAGTCAGGGTCTGGTCAGTACACAAGTAGGACACCTCCTGGAAATACTTGTGTTCCAGCTTGAGATGCATGATGGAAGAAAGGATGGCTGCCCTTGAATTTGACCCAGAAACTTCAGCTGGTGTGAAGTGCAGCAGCATGTCTCCTGACTGGGATGTCTTTGATGGTGCGTATACAGCCAGTTCTTCACCAGCTGCATTGGCTTCCAGTTGAGTACTGGATCAAGTTCAAGGTTATGGTATTGACCTTTAAGGCCCTATGTGGTCAGGGATGAACATATCTACAGGACCATCTCTCCCAGCATGTCCCCCCAAAGCTCTAGGCTCATCAGAACATCACCTTGTAGTCCCTGGCCCCAAAGACATCCGCTTAGCCTCAACCAGAGCCAGAACTTTCTCAGCTCTGTCTCTGGCCTGGTGGAACATGCTTCCAAGTGAGATCAGTGCCCTGTGAGACTTATTACAATTCTGCAGGGCCTGTAAAATGGAGCTGTTCCACCAGGCCTTTGGATGAGGTGATGGCTGTCTAACTACATCAGTCTCCCCTGCTCTAACCCACCTATGTTGTGCATTATACCAACTTGTGTCATAGGGGGTGGCTTAGGCCCACCTGCTTAATATGCTCACCCTTTCTGGGTATACATACAGCATACACCTGGAGCTTTGTTGAATTACCAGTTCACCATCATGTAAACCCCAAAGTTTCGAAGAGGTAGAGGAGCTAGAGATCAAATTGCCAACATTCGCTGGATTATGGAGAAAGCAAGAGAGTATCAGAAAAACATCTACTTCTGCTTCATTGACTATGCTAAAGCCTTTGACTGTGTGGATCACAACAAACTATGGCAGGTCCTTAAAGAGATAGGAGTACCAGACCACCTCACATGTCTCTTGAGAAACCTGTATAAGGGTCAAGAAGTGACAGTTAGAACCGGATATGGAACAACTGATTGATTTAGTATAGGAAAGGAGTACGGCAATGATGTATATTGTCACTTTGCTTATTTTTAAAAAAATTGTTTATTTACTTATTTTTCCAAACAAAATTACACAACACAGATTCTTAATACAGAATATCCTTTGGAGAATCTTTACACCTTTCTTTCCAACCATCTATCTAATTTCTGCCATCTTTTTTTAAACAGATTTTCATCTTTTGCCAACAGTATCATATTTAGTTTATCCATTTCTTTAATTTCCATAATTTTTGCAATTAACTCTTCTCTATCCGGTATTTTTTCCGATTTCCAACATTTCGCTAAGAGAATTCTAGCACTAGTGAGAATATACAGTATCACACATAGATCGGTATATTTAATCCCTTCTGGTAAAATGTTAAGGAGATATACTTCTGGGTCTAGTTTTAGATCTATTTCTACTATTTCTAGTATCAATTTCTGTATCGATTTCCAAAATTTGGACAGCTTCTCACACCTCCACGAAATATGGAAATAAGAGCCAATATTTTTCTTGCATCTCCAGCAGTTCCCTGACACGTTCTTATAACATTTTGCTACTTTATCCGGTGACCAATGCCACCTATATAGCATTTTAAAAATATTTTCTTTGTAGGTTGTAGCCTTTAATAATTTTGTTGATTTCCACATTTTAGCCCACTTCTCCACATTTATGTTATAACCCAGATCTTTCATCCACAACCTCATGCATGGATTTATTGTTTCCTCCTTCGTATCCTCCTTTAAAAGGAAGTTATACAGTTTTTGTATCAGTTTATATGCTGAAGAAAGCCAGATTTTGTCTAATTCCCACGTCATTTTTACAAAATTCTTTATAGACATATTCCAGGTAAATAATCCCATTTCTGCAGTGTTGTTTTTTTTTTGTATAAATTTTATTTTTATTTACAAAAGTATACATGTACATTTCATCTATTTCGTTTACATAGATATCAGAGTCTTTCCCCTTTCGCTATTTTCTGTCGATTGGGGATATTACTTTTCTGTCTGTTTTTCTATCCACTTATACATTTTCTCCCATTTCTTTTTGTGTACCTTTTCATTTTTATCCTGTAGCATTAAGCTTAGATCATCCATTCTGGCTAGTTCTAGAATCTTGTCTATCAGTTCTTCCCTTGTAGGTATCACTTCTGCTTTCCATCTTTGGGCTACTAACAATCTGGCAGCTGTTATAACATAACTTAGTATATATGCTTCCTGGTTATTATATCCTTTCGGAATCATATTTAACAAGTAAATTTCCGGTATTAACACTACATTTTTTTCCAGGCTTTCTTGAATCACTTTTCTGACCATCTTCCAGAAACCTTGGATCTTACTACATTCCCACCACATATGATAGAAAGTCCCCTTACATTCTTTGCATTTCCAACACAAATTTGAATACCCTTTATAACATTTAGCTAACTTGTCAGGGGCCCAGTGCTATCTATGGAATATCTTATATAAGTTTTCTTTGTACGCTACCGCTCTCATAAATTTGACAGATTTCCACATACTAGCCCAGTTCTCTTCTGTTATTTCCCCTATATCTTTCATCCATGTGATCATTGCAGATTTAATTACTTCATTCTGCTCAAAATCATCTAGTAAGAACATGTACAACTTCTGAATTAATTTATCGTTTGAGGACAGCCATATTTTATCCAGTTCATTATTTTGGTCCTCAAAGCCTCTTATCATATCTTTCTTGTACCTATCTCGTAATGTCATCTGTTCCCACCATGACAAATTATTTTCTTGTCGCAGTTTTTCTTCAGTTTTTAGTTCATTATTTTTATTCAATAATGTTTGGTAGCTTTCCCTTAAATTCGTTGTTACTACTGATGGTCTAAGAAAGGCTTCTAATGGGGCCACCCATCTTGGGGTTTTCCTGTAGCAAAATCTTTTTATCTTGCTCCATATTTTATTTAGGGATCCTCTTAATGTGTGTCTACCAAAATTTGAGTGTATCTTATCTTTCTCATACCATATGTAAGCGTGCCATCCCATATAAAGGTTGTGTCCTTCTAAAGCCAAAAGTCTTGTATTTTCTAAAGTTATCCATTCTTTTATCCATACTAGGGCGGCCGCTTGATAGTAAATATACCAATTGGGGACACTCATTCCTCCTCTTTCCTTCCTATCTTGGAGCACTTTCCATTTTATTCTAGGTTTCTTATGTTGCCAAATAAATTGCCTGGTGGTTTTATTCAAATCTTCAAAAAATGTCTGTTTCTTTAATACTGGTATGGTTTGTGCTAGGAACAGGAACCTTGGTAGGATATTCATCTTGACCAGTGCTATTCTGCCCATAAATGATAGTGGAATATCATTCCATTTATGCAGATCCAGCCTAATCTCTTTCAGTAGTTTGGTATAATTTCCCTCTATTAAGGAGTATTAAGGAGTTACATTTATTTGTTATGTTAATTCCCAGGTATTTTGTCTTTTTGACCATTTCCATGTTGGACAGATCTTGGATTTTTTCTAGTGTACTTTGGAGACAGTTCTTTACTATAATTTTAGATTTTATGTAATTAATTTTAAGTCCTGCAACCTGCCCGTAATTTTTGATTGTCTTCATCAATTCATCTATGGACGCTTTGGGGTTTCCTAGTATGAACGCCAAATCATCAGCGAATGCCTGTAACTTAAATTCTTCACCTTTTACCTTTAAACCCTCTATTTGTTTATTCCGTCTTACATCTTCATTGAGTGATTCTATCGCGTAGATGAAAAGTAAGGGTGACAATGGACATCCCTGCCTGGTGTCCGATTCCCCATGCATTCGAAATAAATCCACGTTTGAAGAACAAAGTATACATGTACATTTCATCTATGTACATGGCATTCTTCATTCTCTGACTCTCCACGGAACATCTTTCAGAAAAGTAACTTCCTCCCCTTGAATAATCACTTTCGCCTCATTAGTTGCTTTCAAAATCTTTTCTTTTAGATCTTTTCTATAGACTTTTATGTGTACTTCTCTCGGTTTCCTAGTTCTTTTGGCGTATGCTGAATTTCTTCTAAATATAGCTTCTATTCCGTCTTCTATTTCTTCTTTGGTTGCTACTTTCAGCTCGTCTGCTATACTGGACGCTACTTCTTCTTTAAGGTTCTTGTCTATGGTTTCTGTTATGTTCTGGCATCTTATAATCAGCGAAGCTTTCTCCATTTCCAGATTTATTACGGTATCTTCCATCCTTTCACATTTACTCTTTAATTCTTGTGCATCTAGATCCATATCCCTCACTTTTTCCTTTATTTTTCCCTGCCTGGTAGTAAGGTTTATAATTTCTTGCCTATTACTCTGGATTTCTTGCCTATTATTTTGTATCTGTTGCTTCAATTCATCCGTTTCACTCTTTATCTGTGCCGTCAGTTGATCTATTTTGGAACTAACGGGTTCAATTTCCTTTTTAATTAGTGTAGGTAGAGCGTCTTCCAAAGCGTGTTTCATGGCTTGCGCCACTGCTTGTGTCACTGCTTGCGTTACATTGTCATGTATGGTTTTGTTTATTTCTTTCATTGTTGCTTGTGGGATGGCCATATTGGTTAATTTTAACTGTGTGGTTCCTCCCAGTTGTCCTGGAGATGAGATAGATGTTTTCCTACCCCCACTTCCTCCTGAAGCCATAAACTTGTAAATCTGGCTCTTTTATCCTCTTTGGCTTATATGTTTCTTATTTATTTAGTTAGGTATTTTGTTTATTTATTCCCCTTATCTCCTACTTGTTTCTATTTTGTTATTTAGTATTTTATGTCTCTTCAGGTGTGTTGTGCTCCTAGTTTAAATTTTCTTTTATATAGTTTTGTATGTTGCTATAGTCTTTGTACTGGTTTTGTGCTAGTTTTGTGTACTACTAGAGTCTTTAGTTTCCTTTTTTTGTCCTTGTTCCTTCCCTTGGCACTCTTATCGCTTTTATAACCTCCGTTTATATACGATGCTATTCAGCCTTTCTCTCCCCCTTTCTTGCACTCCTCTTCTTCCCCTTTACTGACTCCTACTTCCCTCGTTTGCCTAATTTCACTCTTGGGCTAATAGTCTCTGTTGTGTTTTCTCCCCCTCTGTCTTCGGTTTTCCCCAGTTGCTTCCGCCCTTCTAATTGCCAGTCCTCAGTTCGTGTAATTTAAACTGCTGCTGCCTTCGCCTTTCTGTCTCTTCCTGATGACGTCTCCGGCTCTTGTTCCTCCGGCCCCCTCCTTTCTCATCCGTCGCTCGTCCGTCGCTCCTCCGAAGGCGTCCGATCGCTCCTCCGAGCCTCCGAGCCTCCGCCCCGCTCTTCTCTCTGGTTGTCGCACTTTCAGCTTTTCTCCGGCTCCGCAGCTGCACACGTCTCCTCGGAGTTCTCTCCCGGCTTCTTAAAGTCACAATGGCACCTAGAAAAAAAATGGGGGAACAGAACAAAAAGCTTGCAGTTTCGGTAATTCCAATTATTTCTGCCCCTTATTTATCAAGCCCTTTCTCTCCTCGTCCTTTATTTATGCACGTTATTTCAGCAGCCGCAATCAAATCCCTTCGTGCCTAGCTTCAGTTTGGCTTTTGCCAGCTACCTTCTGCCCCTTGCTAAACAGTTCTTCGTTTATTTTGGTTTGGTGTTATTACTAGCACAGTTCCTTTCCTTATATCTAATTGTATTTTTAAAAGGTACTTAGCTTCGGTTTAGCATCTATTTTTTTCTCTTCTGGTGACTCTGTCGCTCCCTCCTCGGCTCACTTGCTCTCGGCGTGGTTGAATAGTCTCCGCCGTCGCTCCTTTCTTGGAAGTTTAAACTCTCTTGCTTCGGGACAGCTGGGTCCACCCAGGGGGTCGCCACCCCACCAGACCTTCTCCAGAAGAGTCCCCTGCCTTGCCCTTCGTCTCTAGAAAAGTTTGAAACGTTATAATTGTTTAAGAGAGTCCATGGTCAGAGGAGAGTGGTGAAAGCCCGTCCTCTGTTGCTGAGACCGGATCCAGAAGTCCCATCTCGGTATCTTATCATAAAACTTTTCTTTTAATTTTCTCCAGGTTTTTATTAATGCATCTCTTATTATATGGTTATGGAAATGTTGTTGAGTCCGCTCTTTATCATACCATACATAGGCATGCCAGCCCATGTATAAGTCATGACTTTCTAGTTTTAATATTCTTCTGTTTTCTAATAATAACCAGTCTCTTATCCATCCCATAGCGGCTGGATTATAATAGAGTTGCCAGTCCGGTATGCCAAGCCCCCCTCTTTCGTTTTTGTCTCTGAAAAGTTTCAGTCTGATACGTGCTCTCTTTGCCTGCCAAATAAATTTTCTTACTAATCGGTCTAGCTCTTCGCAAAATTTATTGTTTTTTTAATATTGGTAGTGTTTGTGCTAAGAACAAAAGGCGTGGTAAGATATTCATTTTTATCGTGGCAGTTCTGCCCCAAAACGAAATGTGCAGCTCCTGCCATTTTTGTAAGTCTTTCTTAATTTCTTCTAATAACCCTTTATAATTATTATCATATAGTTGTGTATTTTTATTTGTAATCGTGATGCCTAAGTATTTTACTTTGCTTGTGGCCTCCATATTTGTAATTTTTTGGATTCTATTTATTTCTTCCTTACTACAGTTTTTTGTTAAGATCTTCGTTTTCTTGATATTAGTTTTAAGTCCCACTAAAGCACCATATTCTTGTATTTGGTTCATTAAATGCATAATAGATGATGTTGGTTCTTCCACTATAAACACCAGATCATCGGCGAAAGCCTGCAATTTAAATTGTTCTCCTTTAATTTTAAGTCCTTTAATATTTACGTTGCTTCTCACCATGTCATTTAAAGTCTCTAGCCCAAATATAAAAAGTAAGGGGGAAAGCGGGCACCCTTGCCTTGTTCCTTTCTGTATGGGTATCTTTTGCGTTAAATCCCCGTTAACAATTATTTTCGCCCATTGTTCTTTATAAATTGCTGATATCATCTTCATAAAGTTATCTCCACAATCCCATACTTTAGGCTTATATTTTAAGAAGTCCCAATTGACATTGTCAAAAGCTTTCTCCACGTCTAAAAAGACCAATGCCACTTGTTTTCCCGGGTTATATTCATAAAATTCTAAAATGTTTATGATAGTTCTTACGTTATGTTTTATCTGTCTTTTCGGGAGAAAGCCAGCCTGATCCTGGTGTATTACTTGCACCAATACTTTCTTAAATCTTGCCGCTAGAATTGATGCAAAGATTTTATAATGAACATTTAACAAGGAAAAGGGTCTGTAATTTTTAATTTGATCTTCTTCTGTATTGGGTTTGTGTATTAACGTTATTATTGCTTCGTTCCACGTGTTGGGCGTTTTTCCTGTAGCCATGATATTATCTAGTAGATCTTTAAAAGTGGGCATTAGTTCCTCTTCAAATTGATGAAAGACTTCTGCCGGTATACCATCTGGCCCTGGTGCTTTCTTCTTCTTTTATTTTTTGAAGGCTTCTGTTATTTCACAAATTGTAATTTTGCCATTTAGCATTTTCTTTTGGTCTTCTGTAAATTTTCCTTTATTATATTTCCCGAAAAAAAATTCTAATTTCTGCTGTGTGCAAGGCGCTAGCTTATAAAGGTCACTGTAGAAATTTTTGACAATGACTTTTAATTCCTGCATCCTGAACTTTGCCTTTTGCTTTTCATTTTTTAGAGTTAAGATTGTTCTTTTCTCTTTTTCTTTCCTAAGTTTGTATGCAAGCCATCGTGTAGGCTTGTTTGCATTTTCGAAATAGTAAGCTTTTGTATACTCTATTTTATTGGCCAATTCTTGTGATAGAAGCATATTTATTTGATGCTGAATCAACTTTATTTTAATCATTGTCTCATTTGCCCCCCCCCCTTGCTTTTTACTATGTCTTCTTTTTTTAAGTCCTCTGTTAATTTTTTATATTTCTCTCTTTTTTGTTTTCTCCTCCATATTTCTTGGGTAATAAATAGTCCTCTTAGATACACTTTCAAGGTGTCCCATATTATATTCATTGGCATATTTTCTGTTTTGTTTACTTTTAAGAAGTCCTTTAGTTCTGCCTTGATTTTTGCGACAAATTTTTTATCTCGTAGTAGACCCGTATTTAATCTCCATTTTGACGACCTCCCATTTTCTCTCAGTACTATCCATGTTGGGTTGTGATCAGCGAAAGTGCTGGGTAATATTTCTGCTTCCAATAATTCCTTTGCCATATTTACATTTATCCATATCATGTCTATTCTAGACCATGATCTATGCCTATGAGAGAAGAATGTATAATCCCTTTTTTGTGGATTCTTTGTCCTCCAACTATCTATCAAATTAAATTCTTCAACCACCTTTAGAAAACTCAGAGACAGTCCTGGACCTAGTTTTGAACTTTTATTTATCTTTTTCCTATCCTATTTTGGATCAAGAACTGTGGAAAAGTCACCTGCTATACAAATATTTTCCGGATTTTCGCTCACTAGTACCTTCTTAAGTTCTTTGAAAAACGAGTCCTGATTTTGATTTTGCTTATTTAATGTATATGCAGAGTTGTTGTTGTTGTTGTTCAGTCGCACAGTCGAGTCCGACTCTTCGCGACCCCATGGACCAGCTCCCGCCAGGCCCTCCTGCCTTCCGCTGTCCTCTGAAGTTGGCTCAATTTCATGTTCGTTGCGTCGATGACACTGTCCAACCATCTCATCCTTTGCCGTCCCCGTCTTCTTTGACCTTCAATCTTTCCCAGCATCAGGGTCTTCTCCAGTGAGTGCTCCCTTCTCATTTGGTGGCCAAAGTATTTGAGCTTCAGTTTCATTATCTGGCCTTCCAGGGAACAGTCAGGGTTGATTTCTTTGAGGATTGACTGATTTGATCTCCTTGCAGTCCAAGGAACTCTCAAGAGTCTTCTCCAGCACCATAGTTCAAAAGAATCTATTCTTCGGCGCTCGGCCTTCCTTATAGTCCAACTCTCGCAGCCATACATGACTACTGGGAATACCATTGCTTGGACCATGCAGACTTTTGTTGGCAGGGTGATGTCTCTACTTTTTATCATGCTGTTGAGGTTCGCCATCGCTTTCCGCCTGCTCCTTGGGAGGAAAGCGATGGCGAACCTAAACAGCATGATAAAAAGTAGAGACATCACCCTGCCAACAAAAGTCCGCATGGTCAAAGCAATGGTATTCCCAGTAGTCATGTATGGCTGTGAGAGTTGGACTATAAGGAAGGCCGAGCGCCGAAGAATAGATTCTTTTGAACTATGGTGCTGGAGAAGTCTATTGAGAGTCCCTTGGCTCTTGAGAGTCCCTTGGACTGCAAGAAGATCAAATCAGTCAATCCTAAAGGAAATCAACCCTGACTGTTCCCTGGAAGGCCAGATAATTAAACTGAAGCTCAGATATTTTGGGCACCAAATGAGAAGGGAGCACTCACTGGAGAAGATTGAAGGTCAAAGAAGACAGGGACGGCAAAGGATGAGATGGTTAGACAGTGTCATAGATGCAACGAGCATGAAATTGAGCAAACTTCAGAGGACGATGGAAGACAGGAAGGCCTGGCGTGATCTGGTCCATGGGGTTGTGAAGAGTCGGACTCAAGTGTGCGACTGAACAACAACAAAAAAAAAGGTTTTAAATTGGAATTATATAGAAATTATTTTTATTTGTTTTATTGATTTACAGTAACCCACCTTGAGCCTGCTTGTGGGGGAGGGTGGGATAGAAATCCCATAAATAAATAAATAACTTAACATCCCTTGAGAATCAAGTGCCTAGGGTTGTCAGCCTCCAGGTGGAGCCTGGAGGTCTCCTGCTTTTACAACTGACCTCCAGCTGACAGAGATCAGCTCCCCTGGAGAAAATGGCTGCTTTGAAGGGAGGACTCTTTGGCACTGTACCCTTCTGAGGCCCCCTCTCCTCTCCTCCCCAAACCCCACCCTCTCCTGGATCCACCCCCAAAGTCTCCAGGTATTTTCCAACCCAGACCTGGCAAACCTCCAAGTGCCTGGCCTCTCAAAAGGTACTGTGGGTCTTGGCAGTTAACAGCAGAGAGAAGGCAGCTCTGGAATAAGCTCCTCACTTTCCCTCTTCAGTCTTCATAATCATTTGTGTGCATAAATATTCCATAAGAAGACTGCTTTTTAGGGCTGAGCTGGAGAAAGGGGTGTTGGGGAAGCATCTTTGGCTTAGTGGCCTTGCATGCAGAAGGCCTCTGGTTCAGTCCCCCACATCTTCACTTATAACGAACAAGTAGGAGATAATATGGATGACAGTGAAGAGCCCCTGCCAGTCACAGTAGACAATATTGATCTTGGTAGACCAACCACTTGATTCAGTATGAGGCAGCTTCAGAGGTGAATCTTGTCCTAGGTCACGTTTCAACTATGGATCCTTCTGAAAACCTTAAAATCTCTGTGGGACACACACATACACACACACCTTAATTCTGTATTTTAAAAGGGGTTCTCTGTATCATTTCTTATATTTTTCTCAACAGTTTTTGGTTGCATAATATGGATGAAGGGTACATAACTCAGCAAACTGGCTGAAGTTAAATGAATCTGGGCAGTGCCTGTAGAGGAGGTGACTTGAGAACCCCTAGATATAAAACAATGGCCCCGGTCACACGGGCAGGAAACTGCGGGGGGGGGAGCGTGGCTGTTTGCCCCGGGGCAAACTAACACGCAGTAAAGCGATCAAACCTCCTGTGGAGGTTCTGTGGAGGTACCGTGGAGCTTCCGTGGTTACGGAGAGGCGCGGCAAACTGGTTGTCTTTTTGTGTGTACACTATGAATGCGCATGCTCGGTTGGGTGCGTGTGCGCAACCACGGAGACTTGGGGGAAAAAAAACCTTCTTTGCAAGGGGACATGGGCGGGCGCCGGATGCCACCGGAAACGTGATCAGATGCCCGCCCTTGCCCCGCAGTTTCCGGAAACTAGTACCTCCGAGGTACTAGTTTTTTGCTGCGCGTTTTCGGGAGGAAGCCTCCATTGTGCTACGGAAGCACTACGCTCCCCAGATGTGCTGGTGAGATCGCGCCCGGAAACTCCGCCTGTCTTCTGTATCTCTTGCGTGGCTAATGCTGCGTGTGACCGCAGCCAATGGTTTATGGTTGAAGAGAAGGAAGATAATAAATACACATGACATTCCTGAACTCTGAAAGAGTCAACAAACTATTGCATTTAGGATGCTCTCATTTTCTGCTATTCTAGTGTCATTTTCTCTGAAACAGTCAGTACTGCCAATTCAGTTAAATAATACAACTATGAAGTTTGGATGCCAACATTCAGGTTTAATCCAATTTTTTTAGTACATTCACTTTCAATTTAAGCTTTATCAACCCATTTATTGAAGGATGGATATCATTTGGAGTGCATAGAAATGCTAGATTTACAGTGCAGATTTACTACTCCTAAGCAGAGTAGCACTGTTTTAAGTCAACGGGTTGAGAGAAGTGAAATTCTAATTGGGCTTGCACTGTTTGCCCCCATACCCTGAAATACAGAGAGTGGACTCAAGGTATGAGTTAGCTGGTGATGGTCATCACTGTTCCCTCTAAACTGTGTTAGTGTGAGCTAGCTCACAGTTTTTTAGCCTCCGGCTGACACATTTTTGTCTTAGCTCAGGAAGGATGGCTCCAGAGCAAACTAATGTATGCAGTAGACAAATTGCTCACTCACAGCTTTAATGCCAGTATCACAAAGTAGAATTGTTATTCACAAGACTCCACAGCTTAAAGGGAGAACTGGGGTGGTAGAAAGTGCTGTTAAGTCTCAGCTGAAGTATGGCAACCCTATAGGGACTACAGACAAATGGGCAGTTTGCCATTGCTTGCCTCTCTGTAGCAATCCTGGACTTCTTTGGTGGTCTCCCATCCAAGTGCTAACCAGGGTCAACTGACCCGGCTTAGTTTTTGAGATCTGACAAAATTGGGCTAGCCTGGGCCATCCAGTTCAGGACAGAAGGATAACAGATAGCAAACGTCCAGGTAGATGAGTGCCGGTCACACTCTTTCTAGATCCCATAGCTCATAGGAACACATGACACTTCCCTTATACCAAGTGAGACTGTTGGTCCATCTAATTCGGTATTGTCTATTGATTGGCAGCAGCCCTTTAGGGTTTCATTCAGTGCAAGGTCTTTCTCGGCACCTTTTATGTGGGTAGACCAATGGTTGCTTTTCCCTGATGGTCTGCCATCCAAGTACTAACCAGGACTGATCCTGCTTAGTTTCTGAGATCTGATGAGATTGGGCTAGCCTGGCCCATCCAGATCAGGGCATGGGTTACTCAGTGCTTATTAAAACTTAAGAAGACCCCTGCTGGTTCAGACCAGTAGTCCATCTAGTCCAGCATCCTGTTTCATACAGTGGCCAACCAGTTCCTCTGCAGGGCGAACGAAAGGGCATAGATGCTGAGGCATATATGTGTGTTTGTTGCTGCCTGGCATTGTGCCTAATTGTGCCTAATTCACACACAAACACACATATTCAGGATCCCTAAGTGGCTGACAGATCAACTCTGCCAGCACTGGGCAACCCGTCCCAACATGAAAGCTCAGCATAGTTAAAAGCAGTGTTCCCTCTAAGCTGAGTTAGTGTGAGCTAGCTCACAGTTTTTTAGTCTCTGGCTCACAGATTTTTGTCTTAGCTCAGGAAGAGTGGCTTCAGAGCAAACTAATTTATGCAGTAGCCAAATCACTCGTTCACAACTTTGATGCCAGTAGCTCACAAAGTAGAATTTTTGCTCATAAGACTCCACAGCTTAGAGGGAGCATTGGTTAATAGGCAAACCCTGCTTCTTCTTTCCTGCACCAAAACTGAGCAGAGAAATGCTACTCATTAACCCCCGCACCCCATGCTGTATAATTAATTGAAAGACAATGACCAGCACTGAGAGATTTTTACCCCACACCAAGAATAGCAAGTTTGTGTGGCAGCCCACAGGGTGCTTGCCAATCTAAACCCAGAAGCATAATCCCCTACTAATCCTGCCCACCCCAGTAGGGCCTAACCAGTTCCTAAAGGATTATGTTTATTTAAATTATCCTCACCTGAAACAGAAGCATGTTGAAGGAGAAAAAGATACCTTTCCCAGTAAATTTGAAGGGAACCTTTAAAAAAACCCTGTTTGTTCCCAAATCTAATCCCACAGTGCTGCTCAGGGAAAGAAGGGTGAGAAGTTCTGTACCAAAACTGAGGTAAATTCAGCACCAGGGCCCCCGGTCACACGAGCGAGATAATCCAGGGGGGAAGTGAGGCTTTTTGCTCCGGAGCAAAATGAAGCACGGTATCGCGATCAGACGTTTCCCCTGATGCTCCACGCACATGCCCCCAGCCGCAATCACACATCGACATTGAAGCATGGCAAGGGGGAGGGAGAAGCGGCATGTTGCGATCACACACGTGGCGATCACAAGCTGCCGCTTCCCAACCTCACAGGAATTTTTTTTTCCAGCCGGAGGTCCCGCCTGTGCATGACCACGAAAGTGAATCCATAGAACAGTGGGCATGCACAGCTCCACGTCTGTGTGCATACCACAGAGGCTTAAACAAAACATCTGGTGTGAGACGGGATGCAGACAGGCACCGGATGCTACAGGATACCAGCGCTTCCGTGATCTGATGCCCACCCGTGTCACGTGTTTTCCGAAAAATACTTTCCCTAATCACTGCACCCCAATTAGCAGCCATTATCACTGCACCCCAATTAGCAGCCATTATCACTGCACCCCAATTAGCAGCCATTATCACTGCACCCCAATTAGCAGCCATTATCACTGCACCCCAATTAGCAGCCATTATCACTGCACCCCAATTAGCAGCCATTATCACTGCACCCCAATTAGCAGCCATTATCACTGCACCCCAATTAGCAGCCATTATCACTGCACCCCACACGTCTGTTTGCTTTTAATTCCTTGAAGGGACAATGAAGAGTCATCCACCATACCTAATTAGGATGAGAAACATACTTGTCCTTATGCCTTTTTAATGTTGTAATATATTCTATAACTTCTTTTAAAAAGTACATTTACTTACAAAATAATCTTCCTGTCAGCCTAATAACATAAGCACACAGAGTTAAGAGGGCTTCGCTTTCCATTGCCGTAGCTAAAGGTGTTTTGAAATGGGCAAGTTTAGCAAATGAAGGTTTCCAATCCACCTGTGGATTATATAATTTGCCCGATGATTCTCTTCTAAAATTATGTTTTGCAGATCAAATGGCCTCCAGGGGCCGGGCTAAAGAGTGCTGTCAGGCATATTTTTCAGTCTTAACCTTCTCCTCTCCTCAGAAGGCATTTACAAGCATAAGGTTTCAAATGATTCAATTGGCTTACATTGATGGCTGATATTTTAATGTTCTGCCAGATAATTGTCATTGTGTGTGTGTCCCTTGGGCCTTTTGAAGGATATTGAACATTGTCCTATATTACTTGTTTTATAATGGCACCAGAGAGAGATGGGGGTTCCTTCTAAGACTGATCCTGTTCTGCCATCATCTGTGCTGTACTGACAAACACAGATATGTTCACCACACAGAGAATGGTGTTTACAGATTTGTAGTGTATGCATCTAGGTGTAATTTCCTTAGGGGACTACCTAATTTATAGGACTCCCATTTACCTGCCTCTGAGAAACTGAGGAAGGGATAAAAAATGGCCACCATACAGCGATGCTCTAGGAATTTCCCTAATCCAACACCCTAACCACTGCCCTGCACTGGCCCTCTCTTTAACCCTTTCAAGAACTTCTGTAGGGCTTTCTGTGACAATGCTTAACCAGATCTCTTTGTTTTCTTTCCTTCTAAGAAACAGCTTAGTTCTCACACAAAATCAAAAGGCCATCTCTTGGCCTTGTGATCTGATAAATATACTCCAGTGGGAAACACACACACACTTTCCCTTCATGTTACATCTTGTGTTGTCCTGTCTTGTGTTTTCCCAGAATCCCACTAGGTGATCCTCTGATTCTATTTCAGTGGATAAAAGCCCCATTAGTTAACCCCGGTGACCAGCATCTCCATCTTTTAGCAGCTAAGAGGCCTGAGATTTCTGTGTGATTGATTTAATTTGGGCCGCTTTTTGGCATGGAAGCAATAGGGCACCAGAACACGTTTTCCCCTGACCATTTTCCTCGTTACCAAACTCTATTCAGCAGGGCTACATCCGAGCGAGTATTAAAGCTGGTATTATTGTTGCCCAGGGTGACATTATATTGGAATTATATGAAACAATATGGGTGCTGAAATATAATCCATTTGACATTTGGAATACAGTTTTCAGTATAATTTGCTTGTCGGGACAGGCATTCACAGTGGAATTTTTTTGGGCTTCAATGTTCCTGCGGAAATATCCTTATGCACTTGTGCAGAAATTGTTTTCTTGCAGCAGAGGAAAATGCAAAGGGTACAATTAATTTCTTCCCACCATTAGGTCTCTGGACAATTGTTATTCTGTTTATATTCTTAAAGATGTTGCAGAGAATTGATTTGCTGCTCTGGCCCATAATTGTTAAAAAAGAGAATTTTTCAAACCCAGCAGTGTAGCTTTTCAGATATATGTGGTACTTCTTTAGACCTGAGATATAGTCTTCTGAATGATTTCAGTATATGAATGAAGGAAAAGTTCAGTGAAAAATGGAAACCTCATGCTTCATTAATAGATCTCTCATCTCCAGTATCAATTCTCTTTATGTCCTCTGGCCCCTCCAATCTGTTTAATATTCACATCCATCCCCAGCACCAACAATGCCACACGATTGCTACTGTTAAACACAAATGAAGACTGCATTAGAAATTAAGATATAGTCAAAGGGATGTTGTCAGCATTACCATGGGTGCTACAAAGGGAAATTCAATTAGACTGCTGCATTCATCCCAGGGTGTAAGCTGAGTTTCATGTGCCCAAGGGGATTTTCATGAAACTGCCTGAAATTGCACCAGATCATTGGTCCCTCTAGTTCAGTTTTATACTCTGATTTTTTCCCCAGTGGGGACACAGAGTGGTATACAACAGTGTTCTTGCTTCCTCTGTTTTATTTTCATGATAACAGTCTTGTGAGGTAGGTGCAGCTGAGGGAGACACTGACTGGCCCAAGCTGCTGTGGCAAAGTAGGGATTCGAACCTGGCTCTGCCAGATACTAGTCTGAGGGCCAAAGTAGGCTCTATGAGTGAAACAATTTGGATTGGTCAGTGAAGCCAACTCACGAACACAGTTATGAACTGGAAGCTCACCTTCCAGGTACTTTAGCTAGCTAGCTAGCTAGCTAGCTAACTATCATCTAGCTATCATCTCTACTCATACAGCTATTGCCTTAAGCAGAAGTTAGAACCAAAAATTATTTTATAAGACCTTACTTAGTATTATTTCTCATATATTTGATTATTGTGCCTATGAATTTTGCCACTGAGAGGGTGACATGATCATTTTTATCCAATAGTAGCCATGACACTTGGGCTCACACATTTAGCAATTCCATATATTTAAACCTTCCAGTTCTGAGAGCCAGTTTGGTGCAGTGGTTAAGAGCGTGGACTCTGATCTGGGAAACCTGGGTTTGATTCCCCACTCCTCCACATGCAGCTTCTGGTGTGACCTTGGGTCAGTCATAAGTGCTTTCAGAGCTGTTCTCTCAAGAGTAGTTCTCTCAGAGTTCTCTCAGCCCCACCTACCTCACAGGGTGTCTGTTGTAAGCCGCTCTGAGGGTGATTCTGCATCTAGCATTTGCTCCACCTTTTCTCAACTGGGAGGGAAAAGTGCAGCTCAAAACCACATTCAAATACCTCGAGGCAATGCCGTACTGACTGCAAAATCACCCCTAAACAGCCATAAATCTATGCTGAAGGTACCATAAAAACCCAATGATCAAAGGAAGCGAAAATGGCATGGAGTGTAGAGGCTGCCATAAAATCTGATGATCAAAGAAAGTAAAAGCAGCATGCAATGCAGAGGGGAATTTCTGTCCCAATGTGGATTTCATCAAACAACGGAGGGAAAAGCCAATGCAGAACCAGCCTGAGACTCCTTTGGGTAGTGAAGGGTGGGGTATAAATTCAATCTCTTCTTCTTCTTTTTGAGGTACTCTGTTCAGCTCCAGAACACTGCAAGGGGAGGAAGAGGTGTTTCACACTTTCCTCCCATGCCGCTTTCACCAGTGGAAACAGCCCCAGGTAGAGGGCCAGTTGCCCCAGTTGCCCCAATTCCTTCCTTCTTGCTTGCAGTGTTTACTCGCCATTTAGTGCTGCTCAAATTCTAGCAGGTATTTTTTGAGACTTCTGCACAGACATCTCTATTAACTTCTGTTATCAAAAAAAAAAATCCCTTTATTGTTCTGTATGCTCCCCAGGCATCCCATCCCAATACTACAGGTAATGTAATATAAAATATCCCTTCTATTTATTTGGATTTATGATGGATTGGAGTGTTCTGGTTCCCCAAGCTACTCTGACAAATGCATCACAATATATAAACACATACCAAAAGACAGCTAATCACATTGCTTTCTCATTTCCCCTTGTGTGTCTATTGTATCTGTGTACACAGGGTTTTTTCAGTTCAAAGTGCATTCACTGCCATATGCTTTTCTCACAGTCTCATTGGAGAACTCTTATTAGTTATGACTGAGCACTGGATCTGTGAAATTGCCTCAGCCAACAATAGATCACTTGTCATGTAAAAAAAATGTGACATGAGACGTCATACATCAGTATGAGGCAACAAATCATGCATCATTTGGGCTGGCAAAGCTACATGGCAGCTTTAAAAAGGGATTAGACAGATCCATGGAGGAGAGGTCTATCTGTGGCAACTAGCCACTATGACTAAAGTGAACCTCCACATCCAGAGGCAGTCAACTTCTGAGCCCCACTGTCAGTAGGCAGCATCAGGGGAAGGCCTCGGCCTTTATGCCCTGTTTTTGGCCCTCCAGAGGAACTGGTTGGCCACTGTGTGAGGCAGCATGCAGGACTAGATGGACCATCAGTTTGATCCAGCAGAGCTCTTCGTATGTTCTTACGGCCTTCTCAGCTACCATTTCCCCAGTTCAGAACTAGAAACCTTGGGGCTTATTGGAAGTGGAAGAGAAGTGATTGGATTTATCCAAATTCGATCCTATGTTGTTTTAGACATTTGGTCTGCTCTGTGCTTCATTCATCCTTAATTCTGGGTTAGCCCAGTATCATAATTATTTATGTGGGTGGTGTTTTTCCACAGCACAAAAGTACATTGGTAGAACACCACTTAAAAAAAAATCTTGACACAAAAAGACTGTGACTTTAATTTTGGAGTATGCGAGTATGCAGTTTAGTGTAGCACTCTATTCTTTCCTTTGTGTCTTTCCCCCTTTCTCTGTTTTGATGTGCATTGTTTGCATTGATTGCAAAACAGCAATATGGACATCATATGCATAACTGAATCTAGTCTGCTTTTTTCTGTCTTTTTCAGCAATGTAAATAAGTCATGTGTGTACCAGTGAATCATACAACAAAAGAATCTAAGGCAGTTTTATGTATGATCACATTAATGTGAAAGGTGAACTATGAACTACTTTGTAAGTAAATGTTGCTTTTTAAAGCTGTGTTATCAATATGCACATGTCCATTATTAATTAAAAGGGGGAGAGAGAAATTGATAGAAGGAAAAAACTCTGTATACAAATAAAAAAGTTAACATGATGGACAGTTCATAATGATTCACTGCCACTTAGGAAGTAGGAGTAGGTGACTTGGAACTCTAGCTCGAGTCCTTTGTTAAGGTAAGCGATAAACTAACAGCACAATCTGGGCATGTGCAAAATGTCATTGACAAGATGAATCACATTTCATTCTCTGGAGGATGACTTGGCTCCTAATATATGTGGACTTCACAAACCAGGTAGCTATGAATTTCATCTTTCCTTCTCCCTTGTACCTCCACTGCTTTCACAAAGGAAGGGGAGATGTTGTGTTCACCCTATAGTTTCTCTATGCAGGATGACTAGGCTGGTTAGGGAGATGAGGCTGGGACCTCAGTAAGCTTGACAGTTTGGAATTCCACATGGGATAGGGCAGGATACAAGTCTCAAAAATAAATAGGGGTAGGGTGGGATACAAGTCTCAAAATAAATAAGTAAATGGGGGTGCCATATGTAAGTGTAAAGTGCCATCAAGTCACAGCCAACTAATGGTGGCCATAGCAAGGGGCCTTTGGGGCAAGTGAGTAGCAGAGGTGGTTTGCCATTGCTTCCTCTGCAGAGTCTTCTTGGTGGTCTCCCTTCCAAGCATCAGCCCAGATGAGCTTCCAAAAGCTGATGAGACTGGGCTATACCATGCCACCATCTCTACCTGGATACTATACACTTGGTTCTATATTGCAAAGCTATTATGCAAAAGGAGACAAGCCTTTAAGTAAGGAAGTTCCAAGATCCAGGTTGCCTGATTTTTGCTCAAGAGTAGCTTCAGCTACCTTCTTTTTCTGGATAGTAGAAGGTAAAAAGATGCACAATATTTTTTTAAAAAAACAGTTTACTAGCTTCTTGTATGCCACCCCTCTCTCTATCTTTTTGTCTTTTTGGAGGGAGCTGGCATTTTTCATATGTGCATGTGTGTGCACCTGGAAGTCATGACGACCTCTGGTGACTGACTGTGTGTGCACCTGGAAGTCATTGTGACCTCTGGTGACTGACTTCTACTGGGGGCCTGGAGGATATTCAGAGAGCTGGCTGGATAAAGCCTGCCCCTGTCCTCCTGACTGCTGGTATTCCAAGGAGGTCTCCCATCCAAGTACTTGCTAGGGTCGACCCTGCTTAGCAGCTGAGATCTGATGGGATCAGGTTTGCCTGGGCGATCCAGGTCAGGGCACTCTCTCTATATATATATATATTTAATGAACTGGCAGATGGTCACATCAGAGAAATGAAAATTACTATGTACTTATACAGCATTTTCTTCCATACAAGACTCCTCAAGGATGAGCAATGGTGTGGATCATGTCCTTTATGATAATGATTTGACAGGTGCAGGATAGTTTCTTTAGCTTAGTCATTAAAGTTGCAAGACAGCATTCATTTTATATATGGGTTAGATTTAGTCCTCGACTCCACCTTGCTTATGATTATCTTTTTTAAAAAATGAAGTATGCAGATAATTAATTTTCCCATGCTTTTGTTACACCTCAGTAAATATTGTCTATAAAAATCAATTGGCATTTACTGTACTTAATGTATAATAATGATTCTTATAAATCTAAATTATCCTTCTGAATCTAAATTAAATGCCTAGGTTTAAATGTATTTAGGACATTTAATTAATAAAGTGTTACCAAATAACCATTACTAATCTGTTTACTTCAAGCCTGATTTCCATTTTCCAAGGATTTATTTCTTGGCTGCGCAAGTGGGAGGGTTGCAACAAAAGTATGTGAGGAGTTTTTGAAAGTAGCTGCTGCAGGTACCATTAATACCCCATCAAATCTCTCCTCACACCAGATGTTTTCCAGCTTTGTGCTACTAGCACATGATAGGGAGTCACAGTGATGACAAGAAGATGAGTTAGCCATAAGTAACTTTTCAGACTTTGGGTAGTGGGCAGAGAGCTAATGGCAGTAGAAGTGTCAAGTGGAAGGTCCCAGGTTCAATCTCCGGCATCTCCAGTTAAAGGCTGGAGCTGTTAGAAAAGCCCTTTGTCTGAATCATAGACTCATAGAGTTGGAAGGGGCCATACAGACCATCTAGTCCAACCCCCTGCCCAATGCAGGACCAGCCTGAAGCATCTCTGACAAATATTCATCCAGCCTCTTCTTGAAAGCTGTCAGTGAAGGGGAGCTCACCCCCCCCCAGCCAGCTGATTCCACCTCTGAACCACTCTGACTGTGAAAAAGTTTTTCCTAATATCAAGCTGATACCTTTCTGCATGTAATTTAAACCCATTGCTTTGGGTCCTATCCTCTGCTGCCAACTGGAACAGCTCTTTGCCGTCCTCCAAATGACAGCCTTTCAAATATTTAAAGAGAACAATCTTGTCCCCCCTCAATCTCCTCTTATCTAAACTAAACATTCCCAAGGCATCTTGCTAGGCTAAGGTCCCTGCCACACGGCAGGGAATTAGGTGCTAGTACCGCGGCTAAAGTGAGCCGCGGCAAAGTTGGGACGGCGCGGCGGGATCTCACAGATCCCCCGAGCCGCGTCGCAACGCTCCCCGGCACGATCAGATGCCGGGGAGAACGCAGCGGTGGGAAGGGGAGCCTGGCGAACTGCGCATGCTCACACATGCGCAGTTCGGCCAGGAGCCGGGGATGCGCCGGCGCAAGGACGCGCCGGCGATCCCACGGCCAGCGTTGCTGCGGCCCTTCGGAAAGAACCACCTCGGGAGGTGGTTCTTTTTCGCCGCGGAGCAACGCTGGAAGGGACGGAACCGGGACGGATCCGGCACGCTCCCCAGATGTTGAGGTGGGATCGTGCCGGTTTGCTCCGCCCCTGTTCCGTCCCGCTTCCGGACCAAATGGGCTCGTATGAACAGGGTCTAAGTTGACCACACAGAACGAGATACATCAATGATCTGACTTGGTATTGAAGAAGAATGACCATTGAGTCTCAACCAACTCATGGCAACTCCTTCCACGGGGCGTTCCAGGCTTAAGATGAGCAGAGGTGGTTTGCCATTGCTTTTCTCTACTTAGCAACCCCTGTCTTCCTTGGGGGTCTCCCATTCATGGCGAACCCTGTTTAGCTCCCAAGCACAGATGAGCTTGGGCCAAACGTGGCTAATAGGGCTGCTGTAACTTCATAAAAGGCAACTTCAAATGTTCCTATGACATCTAAATATAAATGAAGACTATGCAGACCTGTCTCATCCTGACTACATAGAGTTACAGTCAAAATGGAGGTGGAAAGAAGATGGCCTACAGCAGAAGTGCCTGCAGGATACAAGAAGTATATTAAGTGAGTGAGGTTTCATGCTGGAGCTGAAAACCAGCTGCTTCCACACAGCAGTTTTTCTTTGCACTGGCTTCCAAACAGAAGTGAATTTTTTTTTTAAGCTTCCACACACCATCATGCTGTAATTTGAAGACTTTAGATAGGGTGTTCAAGAATCACACAACACACTGATTTCTTTGAAGCTGCAGATCAGCTCTGTCTCTCTCTCTCTCTGTACCAAGACTGTCCCTGTTCATCTCCCTGTTCTTCTGACAGGCTGTCTCTCAGCAGCATTTTTATTAACAGAAAGAAAAGTAAGCTCATTCATTTGTACATTTGTTACAACAGAGCAAAAGATTTTGTAAGCTAGAAAATACAGTGTAGTTCACAGAATGTTCCTTTACAGGCAAGATAATCTTTGAATGTTGCAAAAGCTTGTATGCTCTCAGTAATTCATTGTTATAAGAGGAATTTAGCAGTCCCATGCAAACTCAGAAAACCTTGTTTCCTGCTTGCCAATTCTCCCAGCAGAGTGTCTCTGTGGGAATGTAAACTGTGAACTAGGAAGCCTGAACTTTGACCTTGGGCTTTCCTCTAAGGTTTTCTGTTCAGGCCTACAGTAATTGTCCTATTTCCTGGTTTTCACTGTCCTCGACATGCTGTTTCTCAAACCTGCTTTAGGCTGCTTCAACATGACAAAATTTCCTTGTGGTGCTTTCATTGCCACATGTGAATGCAGTGGTATGCACACTGGCAGTGGAGCTTCCATACTTGGGATTTTTCTGCACACTCTTCCCCTGTCTTTTTCCTAACTTTATACACATGGTCTGGAGGGGAGTCTCCATTTAGAAGAATCTAGGGAGTAGGGGACATGAAAGACCTTTACCAGTGTCAGCAAGCTGCCATTCTGTTTTCTGTGACCTCTGTGTACATATCCTTACCCTGTTGCACCCGGCTTGTTTATACTATCCTGCTTCTGTGCTGGAATGCCTAAGATAACTACTGGTGGATGTGTGGGGGAGAAGATGCTGTAATGCTTGCCTATTGCTATCTCATGAGAACTGCACCTGTGTTTTGTCTGATGTTCTGCCTGGTTCCCATGGACTGGGCGCGCAACCGTTTCATTAGCCCGCCAGCGGGAATATTATTCATTGGATATGTATCTGTTTGAATTTCCTTTATTATGCTCGCCCTAACTGTGTATCCCCAGTTCTAACAAAGAACGTGTTTGAGTAGGTCTTCAACGCTTTGAAATAAATTTTGCTTTTCTTGAAAACGTGGATTTATTCTCAATGCTTGGGGATCCGACATATTGTTAGATGCATATTTTCGAGTGCGCATTAGGGAGGGGGACGAAAGTAAGACTGCGTTTAATACCCCCTTGGGGCAGTTTGAATACCTCGTTATGCCCTTGGGAGACCTACCGAAAACGGAGGGGGATTCAGGATCGGTCCCACACACCTCCGCTCCTTTGGTGACGGCAGCCTCGCTGGAGGGTGCCGTGGGGGGAACGATTCCCCGCCGGCCTGCACATCTGTCTTGGCCGCCTCCGACCCCTTCGCACTGGGGTCCGCGGAAGACTCAACGGCAGGATGACTGGACTATGTACAACACTCAAGGCACCCGTGAGGTGTACTCCCGTCGAGGGAGCGGATTACGTGAAAGTTTGTTTGACAAGGGATTGTTCCCAGAGCCGGGGGCTACCTCGGAGAAGGGGTGTTCTGAGCAAGACCTCGAAGAGTGGATGTTCGAGCCATCGGGGCCCCGAGGCCACGTAGAGGATTCGGAGGGAGCCGGGGGCTTCCAAACGGAAGGAGACTATGACCCACCCCCGGACTCCCACCCTCGAGATCCGATCCCTGAGGAAACCACCGGGGAACGACTGGAGGAACTGGAATACTCGGTGAGGGACCTGTTGAGGGCATTCCAGGATGTAATGGAAGCTCTGCCGGGGATGATGGACATTAGAATGGCTAATTTTCTTGATGCACACGCCGCGCAGCAGCAAGTTGCCCCAGCACCGGGAGTTCCCGCGCCGCAGGTGCCTGCCCAGCCACCGGCCGGACCTCCGCAGCAAGTAGGACCTGCGCAACAGCCGATGCCGGGTCTGCCGCCGGGTCTGCCGCCACCGATGAGGCCAGTGCCAGCGGGACCACCGGTTGCTCCGGGTCTTCCTCTCGGGGGAGTTCCGGGGCAGCTGGGACCGTTGGTAAGGACTCCACGGCCCAGACCCAAGGATTTACTGGAGGCTACCTTTGACGGCAACCCAGAGGAACTCGCCTTCTTCACGGTGAGGGTGCACAAATTCGTAGAAGAGAGCCGACACCTCTTCCGAAATGAAGCTGCTCTCATTGATGTCATCTCGGCGAGACTGAAAGGAGACGCCGCCACATGGTATGTGGGACTGCACAATGACCGCGGTCCGGAACTTTTGAATTTGCGAGCATTCATGTGGGCGCTGCGGGCTCGGTTTGAGGATGTCAACGCGAGCCAAAGGGCCAAAGCATTTCTCCGCACCTATCGTCAGAATAAGAAGTCGGTCCGTGAATACACGCTGGAATTCCACAAGCAGGCAGCAAAGCTCCGAGACTACCCCGATCACATTTTGGCTGAAATGTATCGATTGGGACTCAACGCGGACATCCGAGAAACGGTTTTGAAGACTGTTAATCCTATCTCCCTGATGGCTTGGACCCAGGAAGCTGAAAATGCAGAGGATCGGCTAAACACCATCAAGCTCGACCTGGCTGCTACGACCAACAGACCCGTCACTGCCAGCGCCTCCAGACCCAAGACACAACGCCTGTCGGAATCGGCTCGAGAACTACGCATGAAGATGGGGCTATGACTAAAGTGCGGGGAGAAGGGGCATTTCGCCGTGGATTGTGGCAGCCGTCAAGCTAAAGACAAGCCGCCTACTCCGAAGCCTAAAACGCCACTACCGGGGAAGACGGGGATGGCCAAACCACGATTCTCCAAAGCTCTTCAGGCGGCCCAAGGTCCGGAAGGAACCGAGCCGCTTGCTGCCGAGTCAGAAGAGGACGTGGAGGTTGAACCGGCGGAAAACGACAACGGCCTGTTGTGAGAGGCGCAAAACGACACGGCCATTCCAGCACTGCGCCCAAGGTGGTGAGAGAAACCCCTTCCCTGTTTTTCGTGACTGTTTCTTTAATGAATCCGCTCCTGGGTACCCACGTCAGGGTGAGAGCGTTGATTGATTCTGGGTGTGGGAGGGATCTCATCAGCCCTAGAGTGTTATTGACACTGGAAGCGGGGATAACCCCCTTGAAATCTCCCATCATTTTTACCCAAATGGATGGGGCGCCCATGGAACCTTGTACGCATGAGACTATGGCTTTGCGGTTGGGGGCTGGCGATCATTGGGAATCCAGGACCTTCATTGTTACCCCTAAGTCGCAGTTTGATTTGGTACTGGGGAGTCCCTGGCTATTTACCCATGACCCTTACATCTTGTGGGAAGAAGGGGTTGTCAAATTCGTGTCGCCAAAATGTGTAGATCACTGCTGGTTGGATTCGTGGGGAGACCGGCCTGCCGCGCAGTTCCCCTGCGGCGCTTTGAAGCCGGAAGAGTTAGCGTCTTTGCCTCGAGAGTATAGAGACTTGGCGAAAGTTTTTGGCGAAGAAGAAGCTAACGAACTGCCCCCCCATCGCTCTACTGACTGTGCTATTGAACTCTTGCCTGATTGTAAATTGCCTAAAGGTAAAATCTATGCGATGGGGCCGGCTGAGAAAGTTGAACTGCGGAATTTTATTGATAAAAACTTGGCCCGCGGTTTCATTCGCCCGGCTTCCTCCCCTTTCGCCGCGCCGGTACTCTTCCGAAAGAAGAAAGACGGGGGGCTCAGATTGTGCACGGATTATAGGGGTTTGAACGCTGTTTCTTTGTCCAATGCCTACCCCCTCCCCCTTATCAAGGACTTGGTAGCAGAGGCCACCAAAGGCAAAATCTTCTCGAAACTTGACCTACGGGATGCATATTTCCGAGTGCGCATTAGGGAGGGGGACGAAAGTAAGACTGCGTTTAATACCCCCTTGGGGCAGTTTGAATACCTCGTTATGCCCTTCGGGCTTCAAGGGGCTCCGGGGGTCTTCATGAACTTAATCAATGAGGTCCTACATGAATTTTTGTTCAAAGGGGTGGTTCTTTACCTTGATGATGTGTTGCTGTATTCCCAGGACCTACCGTCGCATATTAAATTGGTGCGCCAGGTCCTTAAGAGGCTTTATGAGCACAACCTGTTCGCCAAACTGTCTAAATGTGAATTCCACAAGCCCTGCATTGACTTTTTGGGTTATCGCATCTCCGGGGGGAAGGTGGAAATGGACCCTGCTAAAATACAGGCTGTGCTTGAATGGGAACCCCCCAGAACCCGCAAACAATTGCAAATGTTCCTCGGATTCGCCAATTTTTACAGAAATTTCATCCAAAATTTCGCTCAAATTGCCCTTCCTCTAACCGATTTGTTAAAAACCAAGGGAAAGGGGTTTGATGCTACCAAACCAGGCGCCCCACTTAAATGGTCCCCTGCTTGCGCGGAGGCTTTTGAGAAACTTAAACGTATGTTCACGTCTGAGCCCGTGCTGGCGCGCCCTGATGAAACTAAAAAATTCATTGTCCAGACTGATGCCTCGGATGTGGCAATGGGAGCCGCTATTTTGCAAGAAGGGGAAGATGGTCGTTTACACCCCCTTGCATTTGTGTCTAAAAAATTTTCGGACGCTGAACGAAACTGGGGGATTTGGGAGAAGGAGGCGTCGGCTATCCGGCTGGCTCTCTCCACTTGGAGGCAGTGGTTGGAGGGGGCTCAACTGCCATTTGAAGTCTGGACTGACCATAAAAATCTGGAAATGCTGAAATCCCCCCGTTCTCTAAACGCAAAACAACTTCGTTGGGCGGACTTCTTTGCTAAGTTTCGATTCACTCTTCGTCATTTTCCTGGGACGGCTAATTCCCTGGCAGACGCGCTCTCACGCCTCCCACAGCATGACAGTCAGCGTGAGGTCATCATGGACTCTGTTTTCTCCCCCTCCCACCTGGGGGGGGCTGTTGTCACCCGCGCGCAAGCGCGCTCAATTCCTCGCTCTGATGAGACTTCGCCTTCCCTTTTCCCTATGGGGGGGGGCCTGGGTCCAGAAATATGTTTCTGCTTTTACTGATGAAGATAATGCCTCCCTGCGGGCATTGCCGGATTATGTCCGTAGCCCAGAAGGTCTGATTTATTCTGGGGACAAACTGTATGTGCCTATTTCAATGAGGAGGGAAGTGATGGATTCTGCTCATGGTTCCAGACTGGCAGGACATTGGAGTTTTGTTAAATCACTGCAACTCATCCGCAGACAGTTTTGGTGGCCACACATGCGAAAAGACCTATTGACTTTTGTTCGGTCCTGTCAGACCTGTGCCTTAACTAAACCCAGGGGGGGCAAGCCTCCCGGTCTTCTGCAACCACTCCCTACTCCATCGAGGCCTTGGGAAGTGGTGTCCATGGACTTTATTACTGATCTCCCTGTGAGCAAAGGGAACACTGTTATTTGGGTGGTTGTTGATTTATTTTCTAAGCAGGCTCATTTTGTGCCTTTTCCTTCCTTGCCTACAGCACAGAAGTTGGCGAAATCGTTTATGTCTCACGTGGTGAAAATTCATCAATTGCCTGCTAAATTAATTTCTGACAGGGGGACCCAATTTGTTTCTAAGTTTTGGAGGGAACTTCTTTCCATTTTAGGGGTGGAACAAGGGCTCAGCAGCGCGTATCATCCTGAGACTGACGGACAAACAGAACGAGTGAATCAGACCCTGGAGCAATATCTTCGTTGTTTTACTAATTATCAACAAAATGATTGGTGTGAATTGTTGCCTCTTGCTGAATATTGTTATAACAACACTGTCCATAGCTCCACGGGCATGTCTCCTTATAAAGCTGTTTCTGGTTACGACAGCCCCCCCCTCCCTTTCCTGGAGGGGATGGGCCAACGTCCCGTGGGGGATGCTAATACTTGGTGTACTTCATTGCAAAATGCATGGCCTCTGCTATGCCAAACGCTTGACGCAGCCAAGGCTGCTTACAAGACCCAGGCAGACAAGGGTAGGGTGGTGGGGTTTGATCTGAAACCTGGGGATCTTGTGTATGTCTCGACCAAGAACATTAAGATGCTGCGACCTAGCAGGAAATTGGGGTGGAAGTTCATTGGTCCATTCAAAGTGCGTAAAGTCATAAATAATGTGGCGGTTGATGTTGTTTTGCCTAAGAATTTACGTGCTCTGCATTCTGTTTTTCACATGAGCCTGTTGAAGAAGGATCCTGGCCCGTCTCCCTGGAGACCAGCAGTTACTCCTCCTCCACCTGTCATTTTGGAAGGGGATGAACATTTTGAGATCGCTGATATCCTTGATTGTAAATTGAAACGTGGTAAACTCTGGTACCTTATCGAATGGGTTGATTTCGGTCCCCAGCACCGCGAATGGGTGGAAGAAGGGGATATTCGGGCCCCTTACCTGATCCGTAGTTTCCACAAGAGGTTCCCGGACAAACCGGGAGGTCTCCCGCCCAGCCCGGGAGATCTCCCGCCCGACCCGGGAGGTGTGTTTTAAGTGTATTTTAAGGGGGGCAGTATGTCAGCAAGCTGCCATTCTGTTTTCTGTGACCTCTGTGTACATATCCTTACCCTGTTGCACCCGGCTTGTTTATACTATCCTGCTTCTGTGCTGGAATGCCTAAGATAACTACTGGTGGATGTGTGGGGGAGAAGATGCTGTAATGCTTGCCTATTGCTATCTCATGAGAACTGCACCTGTGTTTTGTCTGATGTTCTGCCTGGTTCCCATGGACTGGGCGCGCAACCGTTTTATTAGCCCGCCAGCGGGAATATTATTCATTGGATATGTATCTGTTTGAATTTCCTTTATTATGCTCGCCCTAACTGTGTATCCCCAGTTCTAACAAAGAACGTGTTTGAGTAGGTCTTCAACGCTTTGAAATAAATTTTGCTTTTCTTGAAAACGTGGATTTATTCTCGATGCTTGGGGATCCAACAACCAGAAACCCTGGAGAGCTGCTGCCAATCAGACTAGACAAAACTGACCTGGATAGACCAGTGGCTTAATTCACTATAAGGTGAATTCACTTCATGTGGTTGTATATGTTTGGGGACATGACTGAGTGGTAGAACATCTGCTTTGTACTAGGGAAAATTCCTTGAGTGACTGTATGTGGAGGGCATTTTGTGGAGGGAAATTGGAGCTGGGAACCAGTAGGCTTGCCAGCTCTGTGTTGGGAAATTCCTGGAAATTTGTGGGTGGATCCTGGGGAAGGCAGGGACTTCAGTGGAGTATAATGTCA
The DNA here is from genome assembly GCF_001447785.1 of Gekko japonicus. Taxonomy (NCBI): domain Eukaryota; kingdom Metazoa; phylum Chordata; class Lepidosauria; order Squamata; family Gekkonidae; genus Gekko; species Gekko japonicus. The sequence goes on from NW_015166539.1 coordinate 72,528, forward strand.
TACAGCTGACCTTCCAAAGTAGCTATTTTCTCCAGAGAATTTATCTTCATAGTCTGAAGATCAGTTGTCATTCCAGGGAAAATATAAGCCCCACCTGGAGGCTGGTGACTAATCCTGGGCAGGTAAATGTGAGGCCTAGCATTTTGTTAGGCGGACTGTTATATTTTGTGTCCTTGCAATCTGGGATTGCGTAATCAGCCACCTTTTGAGGAGATAAATACATCAATGACCTACTTGTGGGCTTCCTGAAGGCATCTGGTTGGCCACTGTGGAGCAAAGGAAGTTAGACTAAATGGACCCTTGATCTCACACAGCAGGACTCTTTGTCACACGGCAAAGTTGCCGCCGGAGAGGCACGGGAGTCCCGTGGATTTTCCGGGCGCGATCTCACCCCAACATCTAGGAAGCGCAGTGGCTCCCTGCCGAAGGTGCGGAGTTAAAAACTAGTACCTACAAGGTACTAGTTTCCTAAAACCGCAGGCCAAGGGCGGGCGTCTGATCGCATTCCCGTTGGACTTACGTGGAATCCGGCATCTACCGCTGTTCATCTCCGCAGGTTGCGCAACAGTGCCCAACAGCGCATGCGCACAAAGAGCAATTGCTAGTGCGATCGCGCAACATGGCTTCTGTGCCACGCTGCAGGATACCCGTCTGATCGGCATTTTCCCCGAACCACGGGACCTTGACCGGGACGTGTGCTCGGGCAACCGCGTTAGTTTCCTCCGGGGCAATTAGCCACACCTCCCTCCCGCGATATCTGGCCCATGTGACTGGGGCCCTGAAATCTCAAAATTTGAGAGAAATCCACTGCTTAATTTTAGGGCCATGGATTTATCTACAGAACATGTTTGCAGGGTTTTAACCATCCTCACAATGAAACTGTGTGCTTGTTTTAATGATTTAATAACTAGGTAGTGAGGGGGTACTGCTTGCTGGAAGGATTAAAAAAAATAAAACAAAGTTTGTGTAGTATTGAGAGGCCTACTTCTTACAAAGCATAAGCCAGATTTGAGCCGTGTGCTCCATGGGTGTTACACAGAATGAATGGAGATGAGAAACATGAATTTTTGATTTCTTCCTAAGCTTGGTAGGCCACAGACAGAACATAAGAGAAGAGAAGCATCCCCCGTGGCTACTTTTCTCATGCATGCCTCTGCAGAAAGATAGAAAGAGCACTTCTATCTCCATGGGTATTAATTTGGCCCATTCAGAGAGAAAAGGAAAGAAGGAATATTGTGTAGTGGGTTGCCACATGGAGAAACGACAGACGACGACGACGTAGTGCATAGCACGCTTTATTAGGTACACGACAAGGACGGGGGAACAACGGCCCGGGGGCCAACTATATACATCCCTGGGGACACACCCCTGGTCACCATTGGTGGGTTTGAATCTCCTGCCACAGATCCCATTGGCTCCCCAGTGGAGGGACTCGGAGTCTAGTCCCTATTGTTGTTCCAGAGTCAAGCTCTGGCAGCTCTGGCTGACCGCTGGCCCCCGGTGGCGGTCAGCAGACACAACAAGGAAGAAAAAAGGAAGCTGCTTTTTTCACAGACATTGTGGTTTAATAAGCTGATCAGCCCAAGTGATACCTTACAATTGTGTGCAGCAGACAGGACAATAGGATTGCCTAGTCCTACCTGCAATCTAGCGGAGGGCTCCCAGGTCCTGCCCTGGATCTTCTGCCACGTGTGCGAAGCCTTCAAAACCACAGAGTTTGCCCAAAAACTAGACCGTCGCCCCTGACATCAGTGATGTGATGACATCATTTCTGGATGATGCCATTGCATCAGGGACATCACCCGGAGACGCCCCTGTTCGGCGGTGGGATTTCCCCCACTGACCAACAGCGTATCAAAGCCCCCAAAATCAGGGGAACCCCTGCCCAGACTGGGTGTGTAGCAATCCTACAGGACAAAGATACATTAGCCATAGCAGGGGGTAGGGTTGCCAGCTATGGGTTGGGAAATATCTGGAGATTTGGGGGGTGGACCCTAGGGTTGTCAGGTCCAAATGACAAACTGGCGGGGGACTAACCAGGATGCTCCAGAAGAATGGAGGGAAGAAGCATGCCATGCCTACGTCCCTTCCAGGTGGTGTAGGCATGTCGGGGATGTTGGGAGTGGGAGCAACGGTCTGGTTTTTGGACAGACCTCTATGGTTTGAAGCTAATTTTACCATCGAGTTTTGCCCCAAAACCAGAACATCACCCCCTGATGTCACTGCTGTGCCTACATCACTGCCAGGTGATGTAGGCATGTTGTGTTTGGGGTGGTAACTCTCCCCCGCTGGCCAGCTGACTGGTGCAAGGGGAAGTGCTGGAAACCAGGGGATCCCCCGCATGCTGGGGGGACCTGGAAACCCTAGTGGAGCCTGAGGAGGTTGGGGTTTGGGGAGGGGAGGGACTTCAGTGGGGTATAATGCCATTGGGTCCACCTTCCAAAGCAGCCATTTTCTCCAGGTGAACTGTCTGTGTCAGCTGGAGATCAGTTGTAATCCCAGGAGATCTCCAGCCACCACCTGGAGACTGGCAGCCCTAGTGGAGGGAAAGGCAGTAACCACGGGCCAAGCATGGGGCTGTGTACATTTGTCAAGGCCTGGGTATAGAGTTCACAAATACCTAGGGGAACAGCAATACAAAACTGTACTATAAACCCAAAGATTGCTGCAAGTGTGCACAAACAATAAATGAATTTACACAAAAGTAAGTCAATCTTCACTGAAGATGATATTCATGATGTGTCTTTTATAGTCGATGAACAGGTGGACAGAAGACAGACGAACTTCTCGAGTAAATGCCCGTTTCGAAGTGTCTTTCTCAATCTGTCAACATACAATTACAATAACATCTATAAAACCCTCCAAAGAGTGGGATACTGTATAAAACTACAATGTTTGGATAATACATACAATTTCGCATCCAAATATACTGAAGATGACGATGAAGTCTTTAAATCTATAAATAAAATAATTATATTCATAATAAATACATGCATATGTGTCATTTCTAAACCATATACCAACAGTATTTCAAAAATGCAAAAATCTTACCAAACTGTTTTTTCCATGAGCTATGCAGCTACATACAAAACTCTCCAATGGACTAATAAGTCTTAAACAACTGCTGACCCTGCTCACATTATATACATCTCAACGATCATGTGTCCAATTACATGATGGTGCCAACTTATCTAGTTTAACATTGTACATGTATTCTTTATATCAACCCATTTGCACAGAAACTACCTGCTGCCAGACTTGGAGCATTTTTACCATATTAACAAACAATAAGAACCTTACCACCTGTTCATCGACTATAAAAGACACATCATGAATATCATCTTCAGTGAAGATTGACTTACTTTTGTGTAAATTCATTTATTGTTTGTGCACACTTGCAGCAATCTTTGGGTTTATAGTAC
>NW_015166539.1:78149-78329 GCF_001447785.1 Gekko japonicus
CTCCCCCTTTGTCAGCTGTTTTTATAACAATGTCAGTCATACCTGATATTCCTTTTAAACTGTCCCATTGTGCCTTCGTGATGTTATAATTAATTGGGACACGTTGCTGTTCAATGACCGTAACATCCTGTAACACCCTTCGTTCAAACACCGTTATAGACGGGTGATTGATGGGTGGGA
>NW_015166539.1:78645-99160 GCF_001447785.1 Gekko japonicus
AGAATTTACATACTTACCTGTTACTCTAAAGGAGAATTCATGTTAAGTAATGTTGAAGCTCACAACTCAGCTAGATTTTTCTGAGATTCTCTAAGGTTCTTATTGTTTGTTAATATGGTAAAAATGCTCCAAGTCTGGCAGCAGGTAGTTTCTGTGCAAATGGGTTGATATAAAGAATACATGTACAATGTTAAACTAGATAAGTTGGCACCATCATGTAATTGGACACATGATCGTTGAGATGTATATAATGTGAGCAGGGTTGTTTAAGACTTATTAGTCCATTGGAGAGTTTTGTATGTAGCTGCATAGCTCATGGAAAAAACAGTTTGGTAAGATTTTTGCATTTTTGAAATACTGTTGGTATGTGGTTTAGAAATGACACATATGCATGTATTTATTATGAATATAATTATTTTATTTATAGATTTAAAGACTTCATCGTCATCTTCAGTATATTTGGATGCGAAATTGTATGTATTATCCAAACATTGTAGTTTTATACAGTATCCCACTCTTTGGAGGGTTTTATAGATGTTATTGTAATTGTATGTTGACAGATTGAGAAAGACACTTCGAAACGGGCATTTACTCGAGAAGTTCGTCTGTCTTCTGTCCACCTGTTCATCGACTATAAAAGACACATCATGAATATCATCTTCAGTGAAGATTGACTTACTTTTGTGTAAATTCATTTATTGTTTGTGCACACTTGCAGCAATCTTTGGGTTTATAGTACTGGGTATAGAGTTGCCAGATTCAACTTGGGAAACACCTGAAGATTTGGAAATGGAGCCTGGGGAGGACAGGGACCACAGTGGAGTATCACAGAGTCCACTCTCCAAAACATCGATTTTCTGTTATTGATCTCTGTAGCCTGGAGATATGCTATAATTCCAGGGGATTTCCAGGTCCGACCTAGAGGCTGGAATCCCGAGCTTGGGGTGGGGTGCTCTCATTGCTTGGTATGGTCTATTGATGACATTTCAGAAATGAAAAGATATTTGACTCCACTCCCCAAAAGAAAGACAGCAGACTCAAATGATGTGTCTATTAACAGCTAAACTGTAAATAATTGACTCATTCCCAGTCTCTCATCTTTAGCTGGGAACCAGTGTGGTGTAGTGGTTAAAGTGCTGGACTAGGATCAGGGAGTCGCAGGTTTGAGTCTGTACACTGTCACAGAAGCTTGCTGGTTGGCCTTTGACCAATCACACACTCGCAGCAGGACCTTCCTCACAGGTGTCAGCTAGGCTGCCATGAGTGTGGTGTATGTTTCTAATTGCTGTGCATTCCTTCCCATGCACTTAATTGCATCTTAGCTGTAACGCATATCTCTCAAGGCCACTGGAGGAGTTGGTAGTGTCTAGGTTTCGTGGGAAGCTTCTTACGTTCCCAGCTTCTGCAGCCGTTAGAAATCTGCCAAATGCCCGCACGCGGGAGCCCATCTAATTGGGTACTACGTGGTGGGGTGCATACGAAAGCCCTATATCCTATTATGTGCATAAGTAACCCGCCATTCCTAACAGTGTTCATGTTACTGTATCTATAGCTTTTCAATAAAAATAAAACCTTCCTAGAAGCGTGTACTTCGTTGTCTTGCTGTGGATCCTGACAACAGGGTTGTTGTAAGGATAAAATGGAGGAGACGAGAATGATGTAAGCTGCTTTGGATCTCCGTTGGGGAGAAAGGTAGGGTATAAATGTAGTAAATAAATAAATAAATGTAAGTAACGTGGGCTTCCTAATACACTCCCCAACAGTTTCACCTCCACACTGACTCCTTGTTCAGAGCAATAACTTCACATAGCTGGCACATCAAAGTGTGCTGAGAGATGATGACTGCAAGCCACCATGTGAGCTCTGGCATAAATGTTGAACATCAAGAATGTTCCACCCCCTCACTAGCCCTGGTGCCCAGTCAGACCTCAGTGTCTCGTTTTGTTATCCCTATCCATCCATATCTTTGGGTGTTGGCATATTTAAATTACTAGAATCAGCAATCCAGTACTAACTCCTAGCTAAAACTTAACCAGCCCTGCCAATCTGTAGCTAAAATAACCCCAGTTTCCCACAGACCAGGCTTATTTTAAAAATGGCTCTCCTGCATTTGTCATGTGAAGAAAGCAAAAAGTGTGTGTGTGTGTGTGTGTGTGTGTGTGTGTGTGAGAGAGAGAGAGAGAGAGAGAGAGAGAGAGAGAGATTTCTCCCAGTCAGTTTGAGAAGAGGCCGAAAAAGTTCCTTCATGGTGCCTAAGCAACCAGTTATCCCGTACTGCCATGTGAAAGGGTGGGAGGTTGGGAAAGCTTTGCCAGCAAATGGATGACCAGAATGGGCAGGAAGCAGAGTTTTCCATCACTGCTTCGTGAATGCTGAGAAGCAGGGGCAGATCTAACATAAAACTAATGAAGCTTAAGGTTCAGGGCCTGGAGGGGCCCTGAAGCAACTTTTTTTTTTAATGAGTGAATTTTTCAACAAAATTGATGGAGGTTTTTTTTTAAGTGTTTGTTATTAAAATAAAGCTATTTTAGTGACAGATTCATAAGCCAATGGATTGAAGTACTTAACATTGACCTTAGAATATGCTTTAAAACCCATTTCATATGGCCTCAAAATGTACCTGTAACTGGTCAACGTTCAACCCTGTTCTCCGCCATTTGGTCCTCGAGGTCCTTGCAAGGGCAGCAAGGCCCTTTGGGCATTGTTGGATGTTGCCCTATTGTTGCTGGTCGAGAAGGGGACCCATTAACAGTTCAAGCTTCAGGGTCCCAAAAATGTAGGTCTGCTGAGAAGTTTGAGTGGTGGGCAAAATGGACGGCCTAGTAGGAAGATTTTAAACAGCCTTCCCATAAGAACATTACACGTTTGTACCAGGCCTGAGTATGCTTGGACCTGTTTGGGTGATAGAACACCTACTTTATATGCTGAAGATCCCAGTGTCTCCATTTGAAGGCTCTCAGATAGCAGGTATTGGGAGAACTTCTTTTTTAACTTGGTCAGCTAAAAGGTTTCCCTTGCTCAAAAGCCAGTTGAATTGGACTCTAAGGGGTGGTTCTCATCTCCATTTCCAAGCCGAAGAGCCAGCGTGGTCAGAAGACGTTTCCATGGTCATGTGGCCAGCATGACTAAATGCTGAGGTGCATGGATCACTGTTACCTTCACACCAAAGCTCTACCTATTTATCTGCTTGCAGTTTCTTGCTTTCGAACTGCTAGGTTGGCAGGAGCTGGGGCCAGAGATGGGAGCTCACTCCAACACACGGCACTAGGGTCTCAAACTGCAGAACTACAGACCTTCCAGTCTGCAGCTGGGACAGCTACATCCTGTCGAAGCATGCACTAATAGCACAGAAGGACCAATAGTCTGGTATTGTGGATAGCACATTTATCTGTTATCTTCTAAGGGGGAAATAGAACTGAGGGGGAAAATCACCAGAGCCAGGTCCCCCCCCCCTTTCAGCAGCAGCTCATCTTTTGGACTGGCATTTGATTTCATTTGTCTAAGCCTGACGATCTCTGCACGTATCTTCTGATAGGGATAATTTATTTGTTTTCATGTTATCCTTATCGATTTTTGTTAGTCACTTCTAACCCATGTCTGTTTTTATCTGCTTAAAAGTAATAGAAATCATTTGTTGGGGAGGCTCAGTCGTAAAAAGTTCTATTGCCAGCTGCTCTGAGATCTACAAAGATCATTAATTACCATGATTACAATCCACACCAGAATGACAGACTCAGGCCTGAAGACTACAGTTGTTCAGTTGTGCAACATCAACATTGTAAAGAATCCTGGAACTACAGTCAACAGTAGCCAAAACTAGACTAAAAAACTGTGTAATCTATATAATACCTTTTATTGGGACCAACTAAATGGACACAAAACATTCTTCAAGCTTGGAGCCTAACATTGCCAGGCTGTGAATCCCAGAAGCTTTTGGAGTGGAGTCTGGGAAGTGAAAGTGCCACAAATGCTGTGACATCACTTCTGGGTGATCACCTGGAAGTGATTCCACAGTATCCCCCTCCCCATGATGCCCTAGGAATTCCCCCAATCTCTATGGTAAAGACATTATTGTTATTATGGTAAAGCATCACACACACCCATGTTTCTCATCTGATGGATCTCAGTCAATTGAGGGTGGGCACGGGAGTTCATCTGCCACAGAGGAACTCACCAAAACTCTTCACAAGGCTGAATGTTAAAAAAAATATAAACATTAGAAGGGTGAAATGCTGATTTCAAGTCATGATGTTAAGGTCTGATGAGTTCGAAAGCTTGTGCAATTTTTGTAATAATTTGATTGGTCCTAATGAGAGGTATTACATGGATTTCATTCTTGTTTTTGGATATTGTGTGAACCTGTATGGGTGTGCCGATGACCACCAAATGTTTTGACAAAATGGGTGGGGCCAGGTGGAGCTGTTCCCCAGCAGGGCTACTGATTGGTCACTGAAGATCTGGTTGACTATACAGATTAAAATAACACTGATTCAACAGCAGCTGCCACCACAGTGTTTATCGTATTTTCTCACAATCCTCTTTCCCAGTGTATTTTAAAAATTAACCTTCTTCCCTGCACTTGGGCTTCCGATATATAATGCCTCCTGCAGCAGTGATTTTGTGATTGAACCCACCACATCTCTCCTATATTATAAAGCTGATTTGGTAGTGGCACATTGCTGAACATTCCACACGGCGCCCACAGCCTTTGGCTCCGTGATCTGTCATTCAGAAGCTGTCCCTATCCACTGGCTGCGTTGCCTGAGTCTTGCCTCCAGTATTCTAAACACTTTGCTTTTCCTTTCCCCCCAATAGCCAGTCAGAACACAGAGGTCATTTGCATATACGGCCTGATTGGCCTTTGCCTCTAACATTCTAAACAGTTTGCTGTTGCTGTTGGGAGTCCTGAGGTAAAATAAATACCCCAATCTCCCTATGGGGCCTGGAGATCTCCCACAAATCACTGTGTTCCCCAGCCACAGCACATCATTTCCCCTACAGAAAATTTCCCAGCTATTACAACTGGTGTCCAGATGACCAAAATCAGTTCTCTTGGAGACAATGGCTGCTTTGGCAAGTGGACTCTATGACATTATAACCTGCTGAAGTCACTCCGCACCCCAAACCCTGCCCTCCCCAGGCTCTACCCCTCAAATCTACAGGTATTTCCCAACCCAGAGTTGGTAACCCTGTAACTGGCTATGGAACTGCTTTCCAGACCCTTGGAAGCCAGAAGACATGGCATAGGAGGAGGTGCTTTCCTATCTTAGCTGTCACTGCATAGCCCCAAATCAATGTAAGTCAGGGGTGGAGGGAACCATACCAGTTACCATGAGGCTGTCCTCCCATACTACCCACTTGGGGCAGCAAAATGACTTGAGACAGCCCTGCCTTATAGCTAAGCAGAAGGAAATAAACATGGCTTGCCTTCCTCTATTTTCCCCTTCCCTCTGCCGCCCCACCAGCCACAGCCGGGACACTCACCTGGAGCTCTTCTAGAGCTCGTTGTATTTCTTCCCAGAACGGGCCTTACTCCTAGTGTATCAGAATTCCAAAAGTGCCCACAGGCTGAAAGATGCTGGGGACCCCTGATCTACAGCCTCCCCATCTTTGCTCATAACTGCACTGTTCTGTTGGTAATTGTTTAAACAGACAATTAGATCACCCATAAATCATACAAATTTGTCACCAATAGATGCTGAGTTTCAATAAAGCCCTGCCATTCAGAGTTCATTTAAGTAATCCATAGCGACACTAATGGCTGTCAATCAGTTTGAATCACCAGCATTCTTCCATATGCAGTTTTGGGAAAGCCCAATGCAAACAGGTTTGGCAGGCATTTGCAGTTGCTTAGCACTAACCAAAGAGACCGAATGATTGGCTCACATCTGACTGCTACCTTTGAACATGGTAAGTTCAACCATCGAATGTGTTCACAATGAAATTCTCAGCATCCCTAGTGTGTACTAGATTATATTTTCACTTTATCAGCTGTTGTTCATACACAATGTTGTTCCTACACATTCATCTGTAAGCTATGGTAATCATAGAGTTTTGCCCAAAATACCAGAGTGTTGCCGTGCAGCATCCCTGGCATGATGATATCACTTCCAAATGATGTCATCATGTTGGAGACATTGCATGTGACATTGCCTCACCCACCACCCACCGGTGGGAGAAGAGGACCTGGCTAGTTGGCAACCCTAGTCTTCCTAGTTCCAGCTCAATATATCACAATGGCTCTGGGATAGGGTTGCCAACTCTGGCTTGAAAAATCCCTGAAGATTTGAGGGTGATGCCTGTGGAGGATGGAGTCTGGAGAGGGGAGGGACCTCAGCAGGGATGTGATGTCACTGAAGTATTTCTGTTTCTCATGGGTTGTTTTTTTCTGGGGGGACGTGCCAGAACAGAGTTCCAGAACCTCTTCCACAAAATTCTCTTTAAAATGTTTAAAAATTCATGAGTTTTCAGTATACAGATTGAAAACTTCATTTCCCTCTTGAGAGTTCTGGTACCTCCCCCCCCCCAGCCCTGCTGTTTCTCCTAGACGCTATGATACAGCATACAGCCTGCCCTCCAAAGTTGTCATTACTTCCTAGGGAATGAAGCGCTGTAGTCTGGAGATCAGTTGTCACTCGAGAACTCCAGGCCCCACTACCCTTTCACCATGTCCCCCCAATAATTTGCCCAACACTCAACTCCCACTCCAACCTTTAAAGAGAAAGGAAAGAAGCAATGGTAAAATGGCTCCCACCCCAGTTTGACACAGTGTTAGGGTTGTTGGGTCCCCCTGGCCATTGGCAGGGGATGGAGGGGTAGGGTTGCCAGATCCAGGCTGGGAAACTCCTGTTGATTTGAGGATGGAGCCTGGGGAGGACAAGGACCTCAATGGGGCACAGTACCATAATGTCCACCCTCCAAAGCATCAATTTTCTCAAGGGGAACTAATCTCTGTAGTCTGGAGATGATCTATAATTCCAGGGAATCCCCAGGTCTCACATGGAGGCTGGTATCCCAACATGACAGTGTGAGGGCCAAACAAGATGTCCTCATTGTCACTATAAAGATGCTATTGCCATTTTAAAGTCATTTAAAATACTGCAAGGGCCCAGTCTGCAGTGGGCCTGCAGTGGGGCACTCTTATTTCCCCTCCCATATGACTTTTCAGGTGCTGAACAAGGGGGGACAAGAGTGCCTCAGCCAGGGATGCCAGCCTCCAAGTGGGACCTGGGGATCCCCAGAATTAAAGCTCATCTTCAGACTACTGAAATCAGTTCTCCTGAAGATATTGGATGCTTCGGAGGCTGGCCTCTATGGCACTGTACCCTACTGAGGTCCCTGTCCTCCCCAGGCTCCATCCTCAAATCTTCAGGAGTTTCTCAGCCTGGAGCTGGCAGCCCTAACCCCCCACTGCCCAGCAGTGGCCAGGAGGCATCTGGCAACCCTAGACTTAGCCTGCTGCACTGCAGGCCCAATCAGGACTGGGCCCTCACAGCATTTTCAAATGATGTTAAAATGGCAGTGGCGTTCTCATGGTGGCCATGAGGATGCCGTCACGTCTAGTTTGGCCCTGAGTTCTTGCAAATGAAGCATGTAATTCATTTTCATCACGGCTCCACGGACTGAGTAGCTTTGGGGTAAATCAGTGCATCACAGGATGTCTAATCCACTTCAGGGAGATGAACTAAATCAAGTTTTAATCATTGCTGCCTTGGCTATTGTTGATGAGAAGAGATTTGTAGTGTCTGATGAAAAGGGGCTTTTATACCCAAATAAGTAACCCTGTCTTCCTTGGTGATCATGTTGGTTCTTACCATTGCTTTGGTATTAAGCCCTAGACTATTTTTCTGGTTTTGGTTTTATCTGATTGTGGTTATGGAGATTCTTCTGCTGGGAGATTGCCCTCTGACTGAAGTATTTTTTTAAAAAAAATAAACACAGTTCTAGATTACCTTTGCACTAAAATGTCCTCAGGGTAATTAATCAACCACAAATCAGTTGATAAAAGGTTGTGCCAGATGTTCCCTTCCTTCCATGTTTAGGGTAATGGTAGTTCTTTCAGAATATAAGGCAAAAAATTCCTGTCACGTGCCTACTCCAGCCACCTCACGAAAGCCAGTGTCATGTAGTGATAAGAGCAGAGGTGTCAAACTCGTTTGTTATGAGGGTTGGATCTGACATAAATGACACTGTCAGGTTGGGCCATGTGTGCCATAAAATGTAATGCCGGGTACCAGAGAAATAAACTTTATAAAGGGCACTGGCAAACCCAATTAACAATATTGTTTTTTACTCAAAATACAAGCATCATGATTAAAACACTAACACTCTTACAGTATCTCCCTGATGCCCACCCTCCCACTTCCACTGCCCATCATGCATTAGCACTGGAATGATATACAGGGGGAAAATGCACAGCCTCTGTCATCTGGCACAACCTTTTGGACAAGAGCCCTGGATGGGCTGGTTCTGGCTCATGGGCCATATGTTTGGCACCCATTGATTAGAGTTTCAGACTAGGATCTGAGATACCCAGGCTTGAATCACTATATCTGCTGTGGAAAGTGTGTGACCTTGGGCCAATTATATATTCTCGATCTAACTCACCTCAGATGGTTGTTGTGGAGAAAGGCAAGATATAAATTAACTAAATAAATAATAAATATTTCTAAAGATGAGGGGCAGATAAATTTATTATGAGTCGTAAGGAGAGAAGGAAGCAAGAATAGGTGAGGATACAGGGGGAAATGCAACTGAGTTCCTCACCATGCAACTGAGTCACAGTTTTCCTAGGTAGTTGCTGCCATGGAGAGGGAAGGAAGAGAAGCTGAAAGGGTGCAGATAAAGTTAGGTTGGCTGGGGGTGAGAAGAAGAGAAGGAAGCAGAAAAAAGGAAGAGGCTATCCGGGCTTTCAGGGAGGAAAAAAGGAAATAGTGGAGGAGGGGAAAAGGAGATGCCCTTCACAAGTTCTTGAGGGTCCCCTGCCTGTAAGAATCTGATATACTGATTGGGATCTTAATTCAGGAAGATTAAGAGGGACAGGATAATTTTTTTAGTTTGCCATTTTCCTCTTCTCAGTGTAAACCCCCATGATGTTCTTAGGGATCCACTGACCTACAGGAGCACAATATGGGGGGGGGGGAGGACAACAAAGGCTACAGCAGGAGGGGAGAGGTGGGAAAGTTGCTCTTTATGGAGTGGAGATCTGCCTATGCTGCATAGGATCAAAACCATGGACCTATGTTAGCAGCTCTTTCCATGTTATACCAATCAGAGAGGGTCTCCTCCATGAAACAAGGTTGTTGGGGGTTTTTATTCCCATAAGTGACTCATTCATCCATTCCTCCTTGTGCATGATGGATATTCACTCTGATTGAGAACTGGCTAGAAAATCATTTTCATTGGCTTTACAAACAACCTTCAGACATAACTTTCCCCCGTTCATCTGCCCTCACGCTATAAGTCTCTCTGTGGGCATTCAGCAAAATGCAAGGAATATACCCTGATAAACGGCTATGATAGAGTAGAAGTGAATTACAGCACACTTAATGGCTGTCAGATGTTAGGGTTGCAGCCAAATTCTGCCAAAAGCTAAAATTCAGGATGAATTTAAGAGTGCAATACAGGCAGAAAAGGGCACTGGTTTGGTAATGGATTTATAGGAATTCACAGTACTACCATCAGGGGTTAGCTTTATGTTGCCCTCCTTTGTTATTGTTCATATAGCTGTGAATTCCACAGTTTAATCACACATTGGGTAAATAAGTACTTTCCTTTGTCCATCCTGAATCTGTTGCCCAACTACTTCACTGGCAGCCCCTGAGTTCTAATTATTATGGGAGAGAGATGAAGTGGGTGGTAACCAGACACACGGCTTTTTCAGTGGTGGCACCTCACCATTGGAATACCCTCCCCTCTAAGACTCACCTGGCACCTATATTTATTTATTTATTTATTTATAGTTTTGACTTACTATACCGCCCTAACCCTGAAGGGTCTCTGGGCGGTTACATGTAATGGGTTCTAAGAACGCTTAACCCTAACTAGGGCCACATGAAATGGGGACAGGGGAGCCTACCAGCACCCAGGAGGTGGACCTGTTGTTGCTTCTAGCTTGGCTTCTTTTTCAGGCAGTCTCTGGCATTTCAGGATGACTTTCGTTGGCGGGACCGTTCGTTGGTGGAACCTACCTTTCTTTCTTTAAGGCTCTAGGCTGAACTATTCCTTTTTACTCAGGTTTTTAAGGGCTTTTAAAAAATCTTTTAAACATTTTGCAGTCTACTTCTGGCCCAAAGATTATTTTATTGGTATCATTTTAGGCTGTTTGATGTATTTGTTTGAATGATATTGGCCTGTTTTTTATTGCTCTGTTATTAAGGAATGTGTTTTAATTCTTTTGTTTTATTAGTTGTGAACTTCCTTGAGCAGGTCTTGGAAGAGGCAGCATATACATTTTCAAAATAAAGGAAGACCCTTCTCTCCACGTTCTCCACCGCATACAAAATTTTATAAACCTCTGTCATGTTTCCCCTTAGTTGTCTTTTCCCCTACCTAAAAAGGGCAACAATCTCACTCCAGCCCCTCCCGGGATTCTCTCTCTCTGCACCTGCAACTAGCCAGTGAGTAGATAAAGGAGGTACAATCCTGCCCAGATCCTGGGGGGGATTTGTTTTGTCCAAGGGAAAACCAGCCTTCCCTGTGGAAATCTCTCACTGTTTCATGGCTTCCTTATTAACTTTTTCTGGGGGGAAGGGTTCTTCTCTGGTAGCAGCAACCACTTCATCTCACTGGTTTGATACCAGGAGGAACATCAAACAGAGCTTTTTGGTAATGTATGTTTGCCAAGGCTTGTGGATGGGAAACAGTGGTGTATAAATGGGGTACAAAATGGCTTTAAAAATCCGTAAAAGGAATTAATGAATTGGAAGCACCAACAAGGAAAATCCAGGGAGATAAAAACAGCAAAATATGAAATGAAAAAGGCCTAATTCTTACATTTGTAGTGAAGACCAAGGGCCATGTTTGTAGATCTCTAGGAGCGTACAACTTAGTTCATCCATAATGTGAAGCCATAGTTAATTTTAACTACAGTGGGTTTGTGAAATCAGAAGTCGCTTGCAGATGATCAATCCAACCCCAGTTTGCCTCAACAAATGCTGGCTTCATCACCTGCCCTCTGACCAGTGGTGACTGTAGCCAGGGTGTGCGTGGTTCTGGGAGAAAAGCCATGATTAAGCTAGGATGCCCTCCATATTCATGGGCTTGGATCTTGCCTAGATTTCCACAGGCATAAGAGAAAGGGGATTTTTGCTAATTCTTTTCTCCCATGGCAGCACAAAATATACCCCAGGGATAGCTTGGGGGTGTGTGGAATCAGAGATCTCCTACAGAAGGTTTGTTTGTTTGCAAAAATCACCCCTTCTTTGTGCCCACAGAAATCTGGGCAGGATCCATGCAAAACCATAGTTGATACAGTTTGTGGTTAATAAACCAATTTCAGCCCATGGTTTCATATTCTGATTTGATCAATCCTGACTAAAACATTGGACACTGACCCATGTTTACACATTTACACTAACCCTAGTTAGTTTAAATCAAGGTTTTGCATGCTGTCTGAACTGAGCCATTGTTTTTGAGTGAATGTGTGTCTGCATAGCTGTTTTATTGGACTCATGAAATGTGAGTTTGTCTATGGAAGTGACAGGCATAGGGAAAATTACTATGCAGTCCAAAATAGATGTCTACCCTTCTAAGCCCTTGGACTTCAATACACATAGAAGGATGTAGCTCTGTTTAGGATTGCACTGCTACACAAGGATGAGATCAGCACAGGAAAACTGCTTTGAAATGCTGATCCACAAAGAATTTCTGTGAACTTTGTTACAGTTGGGAGGATGTATTTTATACCCGTTTTATGCATTTCTGATATATATCATGATGGGTACTTACAGAATTATAGGGATGGCCCAGGCTCATCAGATCTTGGAAACTAAGCAGGGTCAGCTCTGGTTAGTATTTGGATGGGAGACTACCAAGGAAGTCCAGGTTCACTACACGGCAGCAGGCAATGGCAAACCACCTCTCTTAGCCTCTTGCCTTGAAAACCCTATGGGGTCACCATAAGTTGGCTTCATCTTGACAGCACTTTACACACACACACACACACAAACATATGCAACATCTTCCACCCCAGGGGAGGGGGAAAAACCTGTACAACATTGCTTTGAAATATTGCAAAGCACCCTTGTCATAGAATGCTGTTGAAAATGCAAATAAGCCAGAAACAAATCCACAGACTTTGCTCTCTTTAAGACCCACTTGATTAGCATGAAAGAGTTTTATCATAAAGACAAAGAAGACCATCATTCCCCAGCTCTGCAGCACACAGCTCTCTTGAAACAGTTGACAAGCTCTAACCCAGCACTTAAAACATTACAAGTCTGTATTATTTATTTCTTGGGCACAGAATTACCACAAGTTGTTATTTCCCCCCCTTGCCTGATCCAGCTTCTGAAGCCACTTAAAATGCTTTCGATCAAAGATGTACAGCGGCACTGACAGACCAGAGATGAGACTTTGCCTGGCAATGCTGTCATTAATTATCAAACTTTAAGCGGGACTGCTAGCATAAGTATCTGATTTTGATTCAACTTCTAAATAAGCTCATTTACAATAGTAAAAGGGTTTTCTCCTCTGTTTAATTGAAGAGCATCATGCCTGAATCCAGCCTTTTCTTTTACAAACTGGTAGATATCCAGGTTTGGAAATCTCATCCACTGGGAACAGAATAGAAAAAGACAAAGTTATAATACAAGAAGCAAAATAATCTATAAGCACGAGTGCTTTGCAATTCCTTCCTGATAATATTTGTCTCTGGAAAGATCACTCTGATTTGAATATTCCTCCTTGATGGGAACTGTCTCTGGAATAGACCATTCTGATCTGAGTATCCATGTCACCAAACAGAACTGCAGGTAATTCCCCCCCCCCCAAGAAGTGTGTTCCAGATTTTGCAGGGATGGTACACATAACACATTGCATTTAGATGCTTTAGTAATTTCATTTCTCCCCCACCATTCTTGTTGAGGCTCAAGATGAAGAATTATATAGATAATGTAATATATTATATACAGTGAACAGTACAATAAAACTGGATTATACAAACTAAAGAACAATGAAATAAAAACAGTATAATAGGTTGCATAAAGTAGATTTCCCTGCCTTTCTCCCCAGTGGGGACCCAGTGGCTTTCATACTTCTCTTCCACTTTATCCTCTCAACAACCCTGTAAAGTAGGTTAGGCTGAGAGTATGTGACTGGCCCAAGGCCACCCTAACTCACACTAAGCTTTCACAGCAGCATGGGGCTTTAAAAAGGTTCTTCCAGAGCCAAGACTGACACTCTAACCACTACACCACACTCTAATGTAAATGTCAGAACCCACAGCCAACAACGTAGAACATGCTTATCAGGAAAGGTAATACTTTATTGAAGACCTATAGATGCATTAACATAGGCACTGTTAAGAATGGCGGCTGTCGAATATAGGGTATTCGTATGCACTTCCCCACTGCCCTGGCCAATTAGCCACACTCCCGCACGTGGGAGAAGACGCTCCGGCCGTTTGTGCTGAAGCTGGGAACCAAGCTCGCTCCCACGGTTCCCTTCAAACTAGCCATCAACATCCCACCACCTGCAGAACTTAGAGAAAAGTGTTACAGCAGCAAAGAAGCTCAGAAGGAATGCAATGGCAATTAGAATACAACTGACCTCCCCAACCCCCATGGCAGCTTAGCTGACAGTAAGTTACGATATAAGTACAGATCACAACATGTATCCAATTTGCATAACACAGGTACATAATGCATCCTTCAAAGTGCATGATGTGCACATCTCCAGAAACAAAAGTCACAGAAATTTGCCATGGGTCATTTTAAAAAGGCAGAACAGAATGCTTGATGCAGCCTTCCTCCAAAAAGCTCGTGAGAACGCATACGGGTCCCATCTCCTCTATCTGATCCTCTCATCTGTGAGATAAGCAGGTTAGGCTGAAGGTGACTGGTCCAAGGCTATCTTCATGGTACAGTGGAACATACTAACCATTATAATACACTAACTTGGACTCTGGAGAACTACTGATACAGATAGACCAATGGTTTACCTTCATAATAGAGGCCTAGTCCACATGGGAATGTTTGTGGAAAACCCTCCTCAGGTCCCTGACTTTTGGGGGCCCATTTTTGGACATAACTGAGCTCCATCCTGAGTTAAGGTTCTGGGTAGTCACTTATCACTAAAATAATACCCTAATTTTGGCATACATACAAAGTTCTGTGTGTTTTCAGCTTCGAAAGCGGAAGCTGAAATCGCCATTTTTGATAGCAGCAGCAGCAGACACAGCAGTGCCTCAGTTAAGTGGGAATGATTGGATGGGGGACAGCCTGGGGATCCTCACAGGGGGGCTGCAGACACTGAGCTGTTCTCAAGGTCCATGGGACTGCCACACTATTTCCAGCATTCAAAACTGGGTTCAGAGGGGGGGGGACAAAAAGCCATTTTCCCCCTCAGCAAAATAACTTCCAAATTGAGCCAAGGAGGGGGGAAGGTATTTCATCACGGACAGTAGTCTCATCTTGGTTTAGAGATAAATTTCAACCACTGTGACTGTGTTGCTATGATCCTCTTGATAATGTAACCCAGCTTGAGACAGACAATAGGTTTTTTTCTGACAGGGGAAAGTTGTATTATAGAGATGGCATAGTTTCCCATGGGGTATACACTTGTATCTCTTGTCCTTCTGTCTAGAATTGACACATAACTGCAAATCCAGTAAATGGATTCAATAGCGGGATGTGCATACAGATTATGAGCAATTTTGCCTCTTTCTTACCATCTTTCAGTACTATTATCTGTTCACAGCTTCAGGTTCTAAGAAATCCTCTTGTACCTGCACACTGTGACCAGTAATTAGGTGAGGTATACCTAATAAGCGTATGTTATGTTTATTTTCTTATAAAATAGTGTGGCTGTTTTAACTGTCAAAACATGTTCGTGCTACAGCATGACTGATTTGCCTGGGAATTCTGGAGTTTTGCCCTTTTCTCTAAGCCATGGGTCCCCAATGTCATGCCCTTGGGTGCCCTTGGGGCCCACAGGCACCTTTTCTGGTGCCCACCAAGTACTTTTAGAGAATGGGTGGGACCAGGTAGGGCTTTTTCCAGCAAGGCTTCTGATTGGCCATTAGAGATTTGATTGACGTTGCAGATTTTTTTAAAAATGGTACTTTGGCAGAAGCTGACACTACATCACAAGGACCTTAACTGTGTGACTGAAGGTAAGCTATGGGCATTTTGGGGGGGAACGTGGGGGAATGCAGTTTCCTCGGGTGAGGTGCAGGGGGGCAGGGCACATGATGAAGCCCCGCCCCCTGCTTCCGGCTGCCCCGCTTCCAGCCCTCATTCAGCCAGGAGGAGGCTTCCTCCCCGCCTCTCCCCACCCCTGCCTGCCTGGGGCCAGGGAGGGCCTTGGCGGGACTTCCTTGCACTCCCGCCGGCCTTGCAGGTCCACTGCCGGGCGCCTGATGTCAGGGGGTGTGGCATATGCTAATGAGTTATGCTAATGAGTTCCCCTAGCTCTTTTTCTATGAAATGACCCCTGGCTATGGGGGCCATTTTGTGGTTGGCAGCAGCCATTTTGTGACAGCCATTTTCTGTGGTGCACAAAGGCTCAAAAGAGTTGGGGACTCTGTAGCCAAGAAGCCATTCCAGATTACACTGTAAAGACTGTGAACTGGGTGCCAGGGCAATGGACAGAGCTGCAGTCCTAAGCGGAGTGCTACATGCTGGACTATGGATTGTACACTGTGGCCAGGGCAGCCTTGCGCCAAGGGCCAGATGTGGACCTGGGACTACAAAGGATTCCTGCCCATGCTCCATTCTGCATCTGCACAAGCACTGTGATGCAGACCAGCAGCCCTGGTCTTCATGAACACAGAAACAGCAGTGGACCAGAGCCATGTTCTGGAAGAGGCCAGATGTTCCTGCAAAGAAGCCATGAAGGGATCACTTCTCCATCACGCAGCACATTCCTTTTGCCCTTGAGTCATTCTCAAACAAAGATGGTTACCCAGCCAGAAACAAAAGATGCCCTGCCACCGATCCAGATAATGCCCATGACAAGCATCAAATTGTTAAAGTGATTGCACCCTCCTTCCCCCTTCACTTATCTCACACCTGCCCCAAGAGGTGTCACTCCCCTTATGCACATCAACCCTAAATTGTCCAATTGTTGTTTCTTTTGTCCTATCCATCCAAGGTATTGTTTTTGCCCTCTATATTTCCTGGGAACCAATGATCACTCAGCTCTTGCCTCAGGTCACAAAATTGGCTATTTAAGGGAAACTCTCTGCACATGCAGTGTGTTCTCTCTTGCTCTTGAAGCTGTCACCCCTGATCAGTTTGGGACCACTCCACATGTGTCACTGACCGGCTCATGATCCACTCCCCCTCTCTCTTTGTCTTCTCTTTTCAGTGCACGGTCTACTCATCTTGCTGGACACGTAACCTATCACCCACCAATGATATTCCAGCTAATGCAAAAGTTGCTGTCTTTTCCTACTCTATTTTTCCTAGTTCTATATTGCATGTGTATGTGTGCTAGTTATTTTTTGCTTGATAATGATTAAGTAAAAGACCAATTATCACATCAGCCTGGTCTCCTCATCTATTCATGGGCTCCGGGAATTCTGACTCTGGTATACACAGGCTATGTCCCTGCGCTATATGCCAGTTGCCCTTTAATATCATAATTCCCCCAAGCTTGATAAGATATAAGGCAATTCAGCTAACAACTCCTGCTCTAAACTATTACCTTTACTGTTGTTCCTTACCCCCAATACTATGGTCCAGAGAGGGTTAGAAGAACATAGCACCACCATACTCTAGCTCCCAAAGGGAAAGTGCTAAAGATTGTCAGTTGATGCACCTCCCTCTTTGGTTTTGTGGGCCTTTTACTAGGCCATGTATAAAAGGTGTTCTCTTTATCTGTTACAAACAGCCCAAGTTGTGGTAGCAGGAACATGGGCAACTCTGTTGGGATGAAGCAGCATCTCGAGATGGGAGACACAGTCAAAGACCACATTTAAGCACAGCAGTATCAAGCTCCTCAAATGTGGTGTGGCAGTCTTGAGCTAGCAGAGCAGCTGCTTGACATTTTGTGAAGGAAAAACAGAGGCTGTAAATTGCTCTAGAGGAGCTTTGCGTTTGGCTGGTTTGTGGGACTTGTGTGATGTATATACTGAAAGACTTCATATTGAATTGAAAAGATGCTTGTAACTTCAGAGGGGAGAAGCTAAAACTGTGAAGGAACCCGCAGCTCAAGTCAATAATACCTCAGAGCAATGTCGCCTCTAAGCTGTGGAGTCTTATGAGCAAAAATTCTACCTTGTGAGCTACTGGCATTAAATTAGTTTGATCTGGAGCCATCCTTCATGAGCTAGGACAAAAATCTGTGAGCTGGAGGCTAAAAAATTGTGAGCTAGCTCACACTAACTCAGTTTAGAGGGAACACTGCCTCAGAGTTAAGCACTTGCATCTGTGTCTAGAGAAAATGCTTAGAGCTACTTTGTACAAAATGTTTTTGGACCCAACAACAACAACAACAAAATCTATGAACACTGTCAGATCTGGAGCACACAGAAGTGAACTTCTTGACACTGGCCTGTAAAAATTTAAAAAGTGTTAAAAAGTAGGTGTCTTGCATTTCCATAGCTCAAGGTGCCCTCGTGTGCCTGTCCTTGGATAGGCAGAAACTGCAGCTGGCTTCCTTGTTGCCCTGTAAAATGACTCTACAAATGATCAAATATAAATTACTTTTACCAATGACACACCAATGACTATCAATGTCAATAATTTGAGCTCCACAGTGTGGCATTCAGAATGTTGATGAGCAGATTTACTAGGCCCATTTATCGTTCCACAAATTCATTCTATGCTGCGTTCCACTCCTGTTTAAATCCTGGTTAACTTGGACAGGGACCTACAAGCTGTTAGAGCCTGTAGATACTTTGGAGATCTGACACAGTGACAGGGCGGTGCACACAACCACAACATGTCCACCATGGGAAGAAGAAGAAGAAGAAGACACCCAAGTGCAGGGGAAAAGACAAGTAATTTAAAAAAAAAACATACTGGAAAAGAGGAGTGTGTGAGAGAATAAAACAAATGCTGTAGTAGCAGCTGCCACCAAAACAATATTGTTTCAATCTGCTTGGTCAATCAGATCTCTGATGGCCAATCAGAAGCCCTACTGGGCAGGCACCCCACCTGCCTCCACCCACTTTCTACAAACCCTCAGTGGATGCCAGGGAAGCTGTTGGCAGGTGCTATGGAGCCCACAGGCAACACTTTGGGGTCCCCTGCACTAGGAGAATATCAACAGTGGCTACTCCTGGGAGCTTTTGAAGGTGGAGTCTGGTGATGCTGTGAAATCACTTCCAGATGAGTACCCAGAAGTGGTGTCACGACACTCTCGGAATTCACCTAGTCTCTGTAGCAAAGACCATAGAGATTTGGGCAGGTTTCTAGAGTGTTACGGATGCTCTGACATCACTTCTGGGTCTTCACCCAGAAGTGACATCATGGCATCCATGCAGTCATCCCCCCATTTTTTCTCCCACTGCTCCATCAAACAAGCATGGTGGATGGATCATGGGGGCAACAGGTAAACCTATATAGGAGCATGTTCAGTTGGATACAACTTTCAATTCCTTACATTTATTTTAATTTCTCATCCCCTCTCAACATGACCAGTGTGAACATGTAGACTGAATAACCACAGGCCTATTTTATTAAATTTTCTTAAATAAGCCTGGTGCAAGTGAGATTGGGTAGGCCCTAAGTGGATTAATGCAGGTTTTTGTGCATGGAAATTTAAATTTTAATTGGCAACTTGCTTGAAACATCTAAAAATGGGGGAAATACCCCCAAGGCTGACTGGACACAGGTGGCCTGGGAGGAGCTCCCTCAATGCTGAACATCCTCCTTTGATCCTTTGTGCTGACCAGCATGGTGGTGGAAAGTGCCATCAAGTCACAACCCACTTATGGCAACCCTGTAGGGTTTTCAAGGCAAGAGATGTTCAGAGGTGGTTTGCCATTGCCTGCCTCTGCACAGTGACCCTGGACTTCCTTGGTGGTCATCCATCCAAGCACTAACCAAGGCCGACCCTGCTTATCTTCTGAGATCTGATAAGACTGGGCTAGCCTGGCCCATCCAGGTCAGGGCACTGACCAGCATAGCGAAATGGCTTCAATCAGCAGTGTCTTGGTAGAGGTTGGTGTGCAGGCATGGAAAATCAAGAGGCAGCAGCATTACCACTCTGAGCATGGACGGGGGGAACAGCTAGAATGCTGGTAGCACCTCAGGACAGCCTCTTTGAAAACCTGCATGAAAGGGTTGAAAGAATGACCAAACCAACAGGACCATCTTGAGTGGAGTTACATGGCTTAAATGGACTTCGAAGGGTTTGGCTCTGCAAGTCACAGCTGATTTATGGTGACCCTTAATGGTTTTCTAGGCAAGAGATGTTCAGAGATGTTTTGCCATTACCTGGCTCTGTAACAACTCTGGACCTCCTTGGTGGTCTCCCATCCAAGTGCTAACCAGGTCTGACCTTGTTTAGCTTCTAAAATCTGACAAGATCAGGCTAGCCTGGGCCATCCAGGTCAGGGCTAGCTCTGCTTATGATTGCACATAAGTTGTGCACTTCAGTGTTTTATTTGAATAAACCTTTGGTTATCTCAGGGTGTGCAAGGGGTGACCACACATCCAAATCCATTGCACTGCATAATGCTTTTCGTGTTTTCATCCAGTGGGAAGTCTGATGGGGGGGATGTATTTTGCAAGCTTGGTAAAGCATCTCGGGATGCACTGCAGTGAAGATGATGGCAAGGAAATGCACAACCATTAGAAAAGATTATGAAGCTGTAAAAATAATGACTTAAAAAGGTGGTTCGAGAGTTTTCACCATGGAGCCAGCAGTTGTGCCCGGGAGCAAAGAATAATGGGGAGAGGAAGGCAAACAGCATATTGAGGGTTGCTCATCATTCAAAGCCATAGTGTCCCCACTAACCTTGTATTTTCCTTAATTGTTTAGCATCATTACTGTCAATCATCTCCCCTCCCCTTGTCTCCAGAGACACAAAAAAGAAACATACGCATTCGTAATTATTGTTGTTTTGCAAAACTCCCACAACAAAGTAGGCCTTGATTTTTTTAAGGGACCCAGTAGGGGTGCTGAAAAGAGAAAACTGCTTTACCCAGAGCTCTCTTTGCTATCTACACTGCAGGATCTACACACTTCAAACACCAAATTTATATTTAAAAAAACACACACAGAACGTCCTTCCAATTCTCCATTTATGCTGTCGGCATTTAGCCAATTCATTTCATTGAGGAGGCTCTTTGAGGATTTGGCTGGAACTCATAAACCACACAACAAAGGCAAATGATGAGCT
>NW_015166539.1:99212-103089 GCF_001447785.1 Gekko japonicus
CGACTTCAATTTAGGCTCACTAAGGATATGGCTCCATGAAGGAAAGACTGTAAGCAACACAAATCCGTATCTTCTGGGACAAATGCTACTTCAGGTAGCATAAGCAAGCTTGTGGTGTCAGTGCAGGAGCAGGAAAAGGACAGGCCATTGAATAGTTGTCTATGACTTTCCTGGAACTTGAGTACACACATGAACACAGGAAGCTGCCTTATACTGAATCAGACCCTTGGCCCATCAGTCAGTTGTCTACTCAGACTGGCAGCAGCTCTTCGAGATCTTAGGTGGAGGTTTTTCACACCACCTCCTACCAGGTCCTTTTAAGCGGAGATGCCAGGGATTGAGCTTGGGACCTTCTGCATGCCAAGCAGATGCTCTTCCACTGAGCCATGGCCCATTCCCTTAATTTGTAGGAAGCTGGACAACTGCACTCCTTTCGAACTTTGATTGTGATCTGCTTTCTCCCTTTGGGGAACCAACTGTCAAAAAATAAGAAAGGGCTTGGGTCCAAAGAGTGATTCACACATGGAATTCACTGCCACAGGAGGTGGTGGCGGCTACAAGCATGGACGGCTTCAAAAGGGAATTAGATAGGCATATGGAGCAGAAGTCCATCAGTGGCTATTAGCCACAAGGCATAGATAGGGGCTCTGGGGCAAGTGATGCTCTGTCTTCTTGGTGCTTGGGGGGGCCAACAGTGGGAGGACTTCTAATGTCCTGGCCCCACTGGTGGACCTCCTGATTGCACCTGGTATTTTTGGCCACTGTGTGACAGAGTGTTGGACTAGATGGGCCTTTGGCCTGATCCAACATTGGCGTCTCTTATGTTCTTATGTCCTATACTTGGTTTCTGCTTATGCTTCTTCTCTTTGTCCATTTACTGATGCTAAGGTTTGTGCTCTCAAGAGCCCCTTATCTAGAGCCACAGGTGCTTACCTTCTTATTCATTTCATGTTGAATTCAGCAGTCTAAACCTGGGAAAAACGAAATTCAGATGAGAATTTCAGAAGCAGCCGTATGATGAGGCATGCAACACCTCAAATCAGACTGAGGCAGTTTTCAAGAACATAATGGCAGAAAGTGCCAAGAACTTTTCATCTTAAAGGATAAACACAAGTTAATTAGCTCCCGACTCATTGGGATGCAGCAGCAAGCGATGGATTACTCCCGAGTTTGGGATGATTAGCAAACAATTAAAGCTAACATTCCATTTTGACTCTCTCCACTCTAGATGCAGCTAATTTCCAGCGTCAGGAAAAAAGGGGGAAAGCAGAGGGAGAAGAAAATGGATTCTAACCACGAGTCTGTGAAAATTAAACACAAGTTAATTTCATCTATTATAACTTGCTGTAAATTAAAAGTAATAGACAGCATGTAACTTCGAGCTTTATTACAGATTAGGACAATTAGATTTCATTACTGGGGATGCCAAATTTGGTCATAATGGGCACCTTTAACTCTATGCAGTATTTCCTCTCCATTCAGAGCGAAGGCAGCTTGCTAATCAAGAGAGTTCTTGCAACCACTGTCTGTGAGTGGCAGCTTGGGTCCGCAGGACAGGTATTCACCTGGATGTCTCTGCATGCAAAATGGTGCGATAATAGCTGCTGTTTCGAAAATAGCAGATTGCAAAAACAGTATTAGGGACCTTCATGAAGCATTCAATTTTCTTCCATCTACTATGACAGCACTTGGCAGGTGAGGTCCGTAAGCCAATATCCAGCCCCAAGGACATTTGCTTTTTCAGTGGCGTAGAGGAAATTGGGTGGCAAAACTTTAACACACTTGAAGCTGTCTTTTACTGACTTAAGAAGAAGAGAAGAAGAAATTGGATGTATACCCCACCCACAGCCTAAAGGTGTCTCAGAGCGGCTTACAAACTCCTTCCCCTCCCCACAACAGACACAACAGAAACTGCTCTTTTTCAAGGACAGCTCTTGATCAGAACTACCGCTTGCCCAAGGTCATCCAGCCAGGTGCAAGTGGAGGAGTGGGGAATCAAACCCAGTTCTCCCAGATTAGAGTCCGCGCACTTAATCACTACACCAAACTGGCTCTCAAACTGGCCATTGGTCTATCAAAGCACATCTTCAGGGCCCCAAGAAGAGAACTTTTATATCACCTATGATCAGTTCTTTTTTAGGGCAGATGCTGGGAACTGCACCTAGGATTTTCTCCAGGTGAAGCAGATCTTCTACCATTGAGCCACGGTCTCTCTCCCTTCAAAACCAGGAGAACCTCAAAATTCCACCATCAGTGGGATGTGGTATAGAAAATAAATATGGGGCATGATCACATGCACAATTAGCCATGCCATAGGTGCAAATGCCAGGTGGATTTAAAGGACGCAATCATACATGGACATCTGGGAAGCACCCTGCACCTGTTGGCAACCCATTTTGCTCCACCGCAAAAGTGGAGTAAAAAGACATCAGGGAAAGTCTGGTAGCAAACGCGTTGATACGGGCAATGGACGGACTTTCCCCTGTCTGATGGCTCCAGCACACTCTCATGGCGTCGGGATGGTCTGATTAGGCCATCCCGACTCCGTGGTGTTGTTCCCCCCCCCTTCTCAGTATGCGCATCATTGCACACTCCATAGGGAGCCCTCAGTTCTGAGATGTGATTCATTGATTCCCTGTTTAAGTGAATTGGAAACAAATGGCAAAAAAACCCAAAACCCTACTCACCCGCGGTTGCATCTGATCATGCAGTGGTGGGCTGCTTCCACATCTTCAAAGGACTGTGTGATCATGCAACTGCAGGTCAAATTTCTCCAGAGGGAATAGCCTCGCTTCTCCCCCCCCCCCGTTTATCTCGTGCGTGTGACCGCCACCATGTTTGTAAAACAGCAATGGATCAGTTAGGTGAAGATCAAGAAGGCATGTGACCAGATCTCAGTGAAGATAAAGCCTCTCTTTCAACTTTCTGGATACCGGTGAAAGCCCAGATGGGTTTTCGTAAGGAATTAGATCCACAACTCCCATTCACTAAGTTGGATCTTTGACTTTCTTTGACTAAGTAGGACTTTTTCTATCACTTTCTTTGACTTAGTAGGACTTTTTCCAATGGGAAAAAAGAGACTTTCTCTGATGAATGAAGTTTTTCTCCATTGGAAGAAGACTTGGGAGAAGGAAGTCACAGGATCCATCCCAATGACTAAACTGATTTCTAATTATCAACATTTCATTGCTGATTTAACCAACTGTGGATAAGAACATAATAAGAGTCCCACTGGATTGGGCCAGTGGTCCCTCTAGTCCAGCATCCTGTCTCATGCAGTGGCCAACCACTTACTCTGGAGGGCCAAAAATAGGATATAGAGGCCAAGGGCTTCCCCTGATGTTGCCTCCTGGTTTACTGTCTCTGAATGTGGAGGTTCCCTTTAGTCACTGTGACTAGTAGCCACTCATTGACCTACCCTCCATGAGCCCGTTTAGAGCTGTCTATGCCTGTGGTCATCACTAAATACTCAGGCAGCCAGTTCTATATTTTAATCACTCACTAAGTAAAAAGTATTTCCATTTGTCGATCTTGAATCTACTTTTTTTTTTGCTCCCCAATGGGGAATTTTTTATTGCATTTTTATTAAAACTACAAACTATAACAGAAATAAGGGAGGGGACTACATTTAGGGGATAAAGAAAAGATACCCACTACCAGAGGTCATTTCGGGGGGGATCGCAGTTCCCCCGGGTGAGGTACGGGGGCGGGGCACATGACGAAGCCCCGCCCCCTGCTTCCGGCCGCCCTGCTTCCGGCCCTCATTCAGCCAGGAGGAGGCAGGAGAAGAGGGAGGGTAAGTTGCTTCCTCCCTGCCTCTCCCCACCCCTGCCTGCCTGGGGCCAGGGAGGGCCTTCGCGGGGCTTCCTTGCACTCC
>NW_015166539.1:103377-136917 GCF_001447785.1 Gekko japonicus
TCTCCAGAAGAACCCAAGTCCAGCTCGCCACTGGACTTGCTGTCCACTTCTTTTTCCTCCTCCTCTGGCCCTCCCAGCTGGACTCTTAAAAATTCTCTCACTTTCAGAACAGAGTCAATCTTTTCTTTTTTATCCTTGATTTTGAAAGTGATGATTTCTGGAATTAGCCATCTATATCCAATTGAATTTGTTTGAAGATAAAGAACAAGCTCTTTATATTTCTTTCTCCACTGTCTTATTTCAAATGGAATATCCTTCAGTACTCTGATAACACTCTCCCCAGCTCTCAGGGGTGCTCCAGATACTACTTTCAGGATTGCATCCCTTACATGCCTCTTTGAGAATCTTATGACAATTTTCCTAGGCAGATTATTTTTCTTTATGTATCCTGAATATGACCTATAGGCCACATCCATTTCACTTAGCAAGAATTCCACCTTCATCTCTGTCACTGGGGCCAGTATTTCACTCATCATTTCCTTCAGATTCTCTCCCTTGGTCTCTGGCCTGTCCTGAAAGCGAAGGATCATATTAGCCTTTTCCATTTGTAATTATAGCAGCTGCTCTTCTGTAGAAATTTGCTTCTTTTCCAGTTTTTGTACTTTCTTCTTCACTTTTTGAGTAGTGGCATCCACTTCTTTCACCTTCTCATTTGTTTGATTCATCATTTTCAGAGTCTCGCTTATCTGATTTTGTTGAGTGGTGATACACTGGGTCATTGATGTAATCTGCTCTTTGAGATTATTCATTTGGTCCAGCAGGTGGCACATGGAGTCTGCCAAAGTCTTTGCCGGCTCATTGGGCTCTCAGTTACTTTTGATTTCAGATGTTTCTCTTTCTCCGTCCTCTTCCCCACCACCTTTTTTGCTTTGTTTACTTTTGCAAACTTTTTGAAAGTCTCTGAATATGCACTTAAACGCTCGCACTCGCCTTGGTAAGTACTCCTTAACAGTTTTAACCGTTTATGCTTCCGCTCCCCCCTTCATTCGCTCTAAAGTCTATGCGCTTGGGAGACGTCTCTCCCCCGCTCACCTTATCTTCTGTTCCATGGGGTGGGGGTGGGGAGCTTCTTTTCTTTTTAATCAATGCTTAAATGACTCATGTTCATAATCGGTCCACAGACCTCGTTTACACTCCATTTCTAATGCTCGATCTCCTGCACTTGCCCCGGTCAGAGTCATTTAGTCGGTCTCTCAGCACGAAGAACTGTCAGAGCGGAGAAGTGCCTCAATTCTCCAGCATTACGCCATCGAAGAGGCAAGAGCTCCATGGCCAGGGTCCCTTCAGCCGGATCCCTGGGGGAGTAGTGAGCCTCCTTCAGCTGGAGCGCAGCTTCACCCCCTGGAGGTCCAGGAGGTGAGTCTGCTAGCGTGCCGCCATCAACCAGAAGTCTCGATCTTGAATCTACTGCCCATCATCTTCACTGAATGCCCCTGAGTTTTGGTTTTTTCAGAGAGGGAGGAAAAAGTTCTCTTTGTCTACTTTCCCTATCCCATGCATAATTTTATAAACCTCTATTATGTCCCTGCTCTTTTGTCTCTCTTCTAAACTGAGACGTCCCAAATTATTCAGCCTTTCTTCATAGGAAAGGTTCTTCAACCCCTTAATCACCTTGATTGCCTCGTCTGTATTTTTCCAGCTCCACAATTTCCTTTTTGAGATACAATGACTCACAGTATTCCATATGAGGCCACACCATAGATCTATACAGGACTATTATGGCTCAGGGAAGGGCCTTCACAGTTGTATCTCCCTGTGAAATGCACTCTTGGATGACACCTGTGCCCTGCTGGATTTGTTTAGTGTCCTCAGGGCATGCAAGGCTGAATTGTTTAGGTTGGCCTTTGGAAGGTAACCACATGTTTGGGCTGTTTTAATAGTGATATGGTGATTGCCATGTATTTTAATGTTTTATATTTTAATTTTAATATTTTTTATTTGTTTGTTTTATGTTGTTTTTACCTTATTGATTTTAATGTTGTAAATTGCCATGAGATCCTTCAGGTGAGCAGCAACTAAAAATCTAATAAATAAATACATATTATCATACTTCTGTTTGTCCCTTTCCTAACAATCCCAAGGATACAGTTTGCCTTTTTCACTGCTAAAGCACACTAGGTTGACATTTTCATTGTGCTATCCACTATGACCCCAAGGTCTCTTTCACTCTCAGCCTCAACAGTTTCAGACCCTATTAGTGTGTACTCAGAGCTGGGATTTTTTTGTTCTGATGTGCATCCTCTCACATTTACCTGCATTGAACTTCTTATGTTATTGTTGCTCAGTCCTGGCTGTCTCTTGTTAAATGTTTTATAAAGTGATTTCATTCATTTTTGCTGCTGCTGCTTTCTAGTTGTCGTTTGTTTAAATATTGATTTTCAGTGTTTTATTTTGAGACTTTTGGTGGTTTTACATGGAAATGTGGAGATATTCTTAATTAATTCAAAATCACCGTATGTATCTCAGAACACAATGAGTTTGATGCTCCCAGCAAATTTATTGAAGCGTTCTTATTATATTTCTGGCCATGTTGGAGGATGTTGTAACTTTTACAAAATTGGTTCAAAAGGCTTCCGGTTTGTGGATTGGTGATGGCGGTTGCTCTCCCCAGACCTCAGGGGAGCGATTAGCACACCAGCGGTATGGAGGGGTGCTACCTCAAGTGGCATCCCCATGGAGCCTTTGCAATAGGCTCCAGGCCAGAGGGCTTTTGAGGGGTAGCCTCTTTGATGGCTTGATGCCGGAGAATCGAGGCTTTCCCTCCACCCTGACAGTCCTGCCGCTGTGTGGCCCTCGGGCACAAGCTGATTCGACCGGGACAAGCGCTGGAGATCGAGCGGAGTATCGAATGTTGTGAGCGAGGTCAGAGAAATGACCAACAATGAACGTGAGTTCAAAATAAATGGAACGTTTTAAAAGTGAACTATCCCCCCCCCATGGGAAAAGCGGAGCACAAAGACAAATCTGAGCGCAAATCTGAAAGGACAGGTAAGCGTAACGAAGGGGCAGGGGGGAAACAAGCAGACTTAATTGAGCGCTGACATTGAGGCAACGGTTTTTCAAGCCCGTGAGAAGCGGTTTGGAATTGTAAACAATCATTTAAAATGGCGGCCTCACAAAGAAAGTTTAAAACGAAATCGCCAGGTAGTCAGAGGCCAAAACTGGAAGAGGGAGCAGAAACGGAGAAGGTGGAGCATTCAACTGAGAGAATTAAAGAGATAGACACCACAAACAAGAAAATGAAGAAAAGAATGGGGGAAGTTGAAGCAAAACAAAACTTCCAAGAAAACTGTTTGTTACAGCTACAAATGGAAAAAGCCAATATGATTCTCAGATTCCAGGGAGTTCCTGAATAGGAAAAGGAGGATCTGAGGAAGTTACTCAGCGAGATTATCGCTCCAGCAATAGGCTCAACAGTGGATGAAGTAGAAAAAGAGATGGAGACTGCCTACAGGGCTTACTCCAATTACATTTAAAAAAATAGCCTGCCTGGAGAAATTGTGGTCAGATTCTCAAGAAGACAGACCAGAGATGCTATTCTAAAAGCGACTTCAGCAACTCCACTGAAACTGGGGAATACAATCATTAAGACCTTAAAAGACATTCCATTTGAAATTCGCCAAAGGAGGAAAAGCTATAAGGACTTAATTTCTTTTCTTCAAACAAATGGAATTTCGTACAGGTGGGCGATCCCTGAGGGTGTCATCTTTAAAATCAACAACAAAAGAGAAAAGATTGAGGAATTTTTGAAATGTCAGTTGGGGTCGGAGGAAGAATCCAAAGGAAGAATCGAAATCAAGTGACTCTGCTACCTCTGGAACGGATGAGGACTCTGCTGTAGAAATGGGAGCAGGCGCAATGAAAGTTACATATGATTTCAGAAATAGAAAACCGAAGTAAAGGCAGAAGGACTCTGAAAATGGCCTTGTGAAGTAAATAACAAGAAGATGCCCAGAAAGTTCTCTCATAACAACTAACATATTAACACTGAAACTGAGACAAACAAGAACTAAACAAGTATATTGTTGTACTAACACTTTAATTATTAACACTTAGTTTAACACGGATATGATCTCCTTCTCTTGGGTTTTTAGTTTAGTGTGGTTATCTTTCCTTTATCCATAGATGTAATCCCTTTCCCTAATATTTCTTTGTAGATTTCTAGTCTTATAAAAATAATAAAAATATCCCTCCGGGGGTACCTTGGGTGGTAGGTTATAATGCCTTATTCCCTAATCCCTATGCCACCCGGCAATTTTGCATGAGGAAGAAACTACTGCATGCTGTTCTGTAGCTCCACCACTGCAAATGGCCAGCATGTGTACTGCCGATTCCAAGCCATGTAGGATAAAGAGACCTGGTAAGCTTATGAAGTCTCACCTGGTTCTATATAACTACGAGATCTGTATTGGCACCTCAGTCAAAAAAA
This sequence comes from Gekko japonicus, assembly GCF_001447785.1. Lineage (NCBI taxonomy): Eukaryota > Metazoa > Chordata > Lepidosauria > Squamata > Gekkonidae > Gekko > Gekko japonicus. Next base: position 107,807 of record NW_015166539.1, read on the forward strand.
TGTATCACCTCTACTAGGGATGTACACTTGGGGAAAAAATGGTATTTGGGTAGGAAGGATAAAAATACCAGTATTCTGGATTACTTGGTTCTGCTGATACAGTTTTAGAATTAAAATCCAGGTTTCAGGGGGAATTCTAAAAAAACCTGAGGGGCTCCATTATTTCATATGGGATGGAAGGCAGCATGGTATAGCCTGATCTCGTTAGAACCTAAGTAGGGTTGGTACTAGTATGGGAGATCACCAATGGCAAGACACCTCTGCCTCTGCTGGGTCACCTTAAGTCATTTGCAACATGATGGCATTTGTGTGTTTATGTAAAGTGCTGTCAAATTGGAGCTGACTTATGGTAACCCCAGCAAGGGGCTTTCAAGGCAAGTGAGAACCAGATGTGGGTTGCCATTGCTTTCCTCTGCAGTCTTCCTTGGAGGTCTCCCATCCAAGTACTAACCCAGGCTGACCCTGTTTAGCTTCTGAGATCTGACGAGATTGACCTGTACCATGCCGCCTTCCCTCCCTGATGACACTTACATAGGTATTACTTCCTATGGGGAATTATCTCGGGGGATGGGGGTTGGAGTGTCTGTTTTTCAACCAAATGACAATTATCAGGAATCTAGACCTGCCTGCCCTCTAAAAATTCTCCAACATTCAAGTGGTTTGGATTCTACAGGCTCCTGAACAAGGTGCCCCCAGTCATTCTACTTGTTTCAATTGTTTTTTTGGGGGGGATCCATGCTTTCTCCAAGGTAAAGAACACAGAAGAGCAACCATTGGCCAAAAACCTCCAAATGTGAACAGAACAAATAAGCTTAACAGAACCAACATCAAACCAGAGAATCCAGAAGAACTACGGGCCAGTGTGTCAAGCTCAAACAGAACCAATATCAAGCCAGAGAATCTAAGTGAAGCCAACCTGGCAAGCCAGTACCAATGTAATACCAAAGCCATAGCTGGCAACATATTGTTGATTTCTAGAAATAGTATCTTGCTTCCAATATTTGGCAAAAATCAATTAGGACTGCATTTACTTGAGTGAACTACCTCTTTTTTTGTTTGCCCTCAGTCGATTCCCCATAAACTTATTTGGGTGCCTCGAGTTCTAGTATATAAGAGAGGGAGAAAAAAGTTCTCTATCTACTTTCTCCACTGCATGCATAGTTTTATAATCCTCTACCATTTCTCCTACTAATATTTTTTCCAAGCTGAAAGTCATAGAGCCTTCAGCATTTTCTCTCACACACTCTTTTCTGTAATTCTACAATTCTGTAGCATTGTTTGTATCATGTACATTTGTTATACATGTTATTTATACATGCAGTGTACACATATATATGTGTGTGTGTTTATAATTAGTAATATTATCACCACCAAATAAAGAGGTATAGAGTATATACACCAATTTAACTATCAACCTTTTCTCAATAATTAACCAACAAATATAAAACAGATAAATGGGTTTACAACTATACCTCAATTTAACAATCAATTCTCATCTAATAATTACTAACCAGCAAAGATCTATCTGATCAATCAGCATATCATTACCATTTTAAATATAAAAGGAAACTTCTCAGTCTCAAAATATTAACCAGTATTTTCCACTTGTACCATACATTGGAGCTAATTTGTAAGTAAATTTAACCACATCTTATGTGGATCATATAATGCTAATCTATTGAAGTACAAAATTCTTGGAAAATGTGCACATTTTATGAGGAAAAATCAGTATGAAGAAACAGAAAATGACCAAAAATACTGAATCACAAGTGTGATTCACACAAGAGAAGAGGCGCCAAAATGGGGGTTGGGGAAGGTTGAAACGTCAATGATGAGACATTCAAAATCACCCCTGGTAGAAAAGCTCTGACCAGAAGGGGGTCTTTATCCAACTTCCCCTCTATGGATTCCAGCAGTGCCATCTAGTGTTGGTAACCATGTCTCACAAGATATTTGTGTGAGGGAACCCAAGACATTTAAAACTTCAGAGCTCCGTTTCCTTCTCTATTTCTGTTTCCATTTTGGTAGAGTGCTTATCATTTTCATCAATTCTTGGCATTACTTTCTGTTCCTGATATTAAAGAAATGCCACACTCAACAATTTCTATTCTGGGTAGTGGAAGGAACAGATTGTTTGCTCTGGCAGATTTTATTTTTAAAATAGAGTTGTGGAAATCAAAATTACATCCTGGCAAATATGTTTTTCTGGAAAGATTATTTATATTGATGTATATAACTATTTGAATGCAGAAAAATCACAAAAGCCAACACTGTTAGAACTTCCCTTGCTAATTATCTGAGAACTACTGTTGCTGCCCAAAGGACAATTCTTGACAAATTTGGAAATTCTTGCCTGAGCAAAATCTCTTTGGAACTGCGAGAATAAACAGAAAGAGTTTTCATTAGATTCTTTCTATCTCCCAGACTTCCCTATTCCCTGTCACAGTGTCTTGGTCCATTGTTCGGCTGTCTGTGAGGCATACCTGGGCCAGATGGAACATTAGGTGAAATGTGGCAGTCCCCTAAGAAGGCAGGATTTGGGGGAGTAGAAAAGAGTAACAGTCCAATAGCACCTTAAAGACTAACAAAATTTGTGGTAGGGTATGAAAGTTTGTGAGTCACTGCTCACTTCTTCAGATACAGCTAGAATGTGAGTTTGTCTGTCCCATATATTGCAAAGTGGGATGATTTCAGATGCTAAATGACATTAGCAGGCATATGATAATAGCCGGTGTGATTGGATTTAGGTCAGATATGCAGAGGGGTAATAGGCATGGAGAAATCATCAGCGGTAATGAGAAAGGAAACCTAGGTCTCGATTCAGACCAGGTGGATGAATTGTCTTCAGCTTCATTATCAGTTGCAATTCAGCAGTCTCTCTTTCTAATCTCCCTTTGAAATTCCTTTGTAAGGTAACTGCTACTCTGGTTTTTTAATGTTGTGGTTTCCGATGCCAGACTTATGTTTATTAATTCCTTGTTGAAGGGACTGGCCTGTTTGTCCAATGTAGTGGGTGGAAGAGTATTACTGACATGTGAAAGCATAAATCACATTAGAGGATGAGCAGAAGTATGAACCTGTGATGGTATGGCTGTTTCTGGGTCTTCTGATGGTGTTGCTAGGATCTATGTGAGCATCTTGGTTTGGGGAATAACAAGTCCTTCCACCTCACCCATCTCCTCCACCCCTACCACCAGTGTTCCCTCTAAGCTGAGTTAGTGTGAGCCAGCTCACAGATTTTTAGCCTCTAGCTCACAGATTTTTGTCTTCGCTCAGCAAGGATGGCTCCAGAGCAAACTAATTTATGCCGCAGCCAGATCACCTGCTCACAGCTTTAATGCCAGGAGCTCACAAAGTAGAATTTTTGCTCACAAGACTTCGCAGCTTAGAGGGAACATTGCCTACCACCACCAGCACCACCACCAAGACCTCACTCTAGAAGGTGGAACATCTTATCTACCTTTCCTTCTCTTCCTCTGCCCTTCTAAAAGCAGCAAAACAAGTCACATGTGTCTTATAAGACTTCCTTCCTCGAACAAGAGTTTGCCCATCAGTTTGGATGCTTAAACAAAGACTGAAGGAGAGAGGGAAAGGGGGATTAGGTACTGTTTCTCCCAGGCAGACATGAGTGGATGGAAATAGCAGCAAGAGTTCATGTGAAGGGCTTTCTGAAAAGTTGAACACTGAAGCTGGTTTAGAATGAGTTAGACCATAGGTCTATCAAGTCCAGGTCTGTCTACTCTGACTGGCAGCAGGTGTCCAGGTTCTCAAGGCAAAGGTCTTTCATATCACTTGCTGTGTGGCCCTTTTCACTGTAGATGATGGGGACTGATCCTGGGATCTTCTGCATCTTGTGCCTATGTTCTACCACTGAGCTACATTCTCTCCCCAAAATACACTCATGAGTTCACCCATTGGTCTTTCAAGGTCAATACTGTCTATTCTGACTGGCAGTGGCTCTCCAAGGTCTCAGGCAGAGATTTTCCCCATCACCTACTTCCTGATCCTTCAGACTTGAGACACCAGGGGCTGACCCTGGGACCTTTTGCATGCTGTATCACAGAGCCATGGACCATACACAAACATAATCAGGGAAGGGACAAAAAATATCTTGCATGGATGGAGAGGGAAAGCACCATTTTCTGGCCTTCAGGCAGCAAAATATCTTGATCTGGCACTGGACATGCCCAGAATCCCCTGGGAAATGTACTCCATAAGGTGTCTGACATCTGGGCTGCTTGATGTCAGCCTCAGATGCTGCTGAGTCTGTGGGAGAAGGGGGAAGGATAAGAAAGGAGGAAGAGGCTTTATGTTTCCCACTTACCAGCTGGCTAGCCAACCAGCCACCACTATTAGCCAGATGCAAATTTGAACCCATGCTCTGCCATGGAAGCTTGATGGGTGATTTCACATTCTCTAAGCCTAACCTTTACACAACTTTAAGGTGAAAAATGAATAAACTGAATTTGTTCAAGATTTTTTTATTCCTTGGCTCCATCATCAACTAAAAGGGAGACTGCAACCAAGAAATCAGAAGGAGATTTAGACTGAGAACAGCCATGAGGGAACTAGAAAAGATCCTGATGTATAAAGATGTGTTGCTAGTGACCAAGATCAAGTTAATTCATGCCATATTATTCCCCATTACTATGTGTAGGTGTGAAATTTCGACAATGAAGTGGACAGGAAAAAAGTGGATTCTTTTGAAATTTGGTAGGTGGGGCTAAGAGAGCTCTGTCAGAAACTGCTCTTTTTCAAGAACAGCTGTGCCAGAACTATGGCTTGCCCAAGGTCATCCAGCAGGTGTAAGTGGAGGAGTTGGAAATCAAACCCGGTTCTTCCAGATTAAGGTCCACACACTTAACCACTACACCAAACTGGAAGACCCACACACAATCCTAACCTGCCACACAAGGTTGTTGTTATGAAAATGCAATTGGCGAGTACACAATGAGGTTGTAGGCCACTTTGGGTCCCCATGGCAGAGAAAAACAGAGTATAAATATACAAATTAATACATAAACTACAGCTACCATGACACTATATCTCACCCTCCAGCCTGAGAAACATCCCTGCCTGCAAAAGGCACACTGAAGAACCCAGACTTTTTTTTTTAAAAGCAACTGTGAAAATTCATACTGTATAATTCCCACTTCAGAAACATGAATGAATAAACATATGGAGCAGAGGTCCATCAGTGGCTATTGCCCACAATGTATAGGTGGAACACTATGTCTGGGGCAGTGATGCTCTGTATTCTTGGTGCTTGGGGGGACACAGTGGGAGGGCTTCTGACATTCTGGCCACATTGGTGGACCTCTTGATGGCACCTGGGTTTTGGCCACTGTGTGGCACAGAGTGTTGGACAGGATGGGCCATTGGCCTGATCCCACATGGCTTGTTCTTAAGACCTGGTAATTCAAAACTCCAAAATCCAGGGAAAATTCAGCTGGAGATTTTGGAAAGGTTTTTTTTTAACATTGGAGGCAGTGACAACTGCATATTCCCAGGAGATTACTTGAAATCGTATTCCTAGCAATCTTACCTTCTGGGTATACAAAGATGCCCTTTTCTGGTTCCATATGCAGTTGGCACAGGCTTTTCCATTTAGCACATTTTTTGCTGATGATGCTCTTTGTTTCTTTCTTCTATAGCCTTTTATATTCTTTTGTGTCATTTAGTCAGCATTTATATGCAACTGGCAGAGAAAATAGCGTTAACAATTGTACAGACAGTGGGGGAAAGGAAAGAGGAAATGGTAAGGAAATTAAAAAATCAGGGGCCTAACTCCAATGAGGGAATAGTAAAAATAGTGTTTGGGTTTTTTTCAAATCCACAACAGCAAGGCTGCAATATTTGGAGAAGGAGGAGGAGAAAAAGAGATTGGATTTATACCCTGCCCTTCACTACCCAAAGGTGTCTCAGAGCGGCTTACAGACTCCTTTCCCCTCCCCACAACAAATACCCTGTGAAGGAGGTGGGGCTGAGAGACCTCTGAGAGAAACTGCTCTTTCAAGAACAGCTCTAGCAGGACTATGGCTTGCCCAAGGTCATCCAGCAGCTGCAAGTGGAGGAGTGGTGAATCAAACCCGGTTCTCCCAGATTAGAGTCTGCGCACTTAACCACTGCACCAAACTGGGTCTCACACCAGACAAGCCTAAGCAAGTCTACTCAAAAGTAAATCCCATGTTATTCGATGGGACTTACTCCTAAGAAAGCGCCCTTAGGCTTGCACGTTAGTAACATCCCTATTTAACCCTGAAGTGCAAGCATGAAACTAACAGTGGTGTGCTAAGCAGAGTTAATACATCCTTCTATGTCTGATGAAGTCATTGGGCTTAGAAGAGTGTGATTCTGCTTAGGAGGACTCTATTAAACAACTGGGAGATCACCGACAATGTGCAAACAAGTCATGTCTTTAGCTTCTACCAGAGAGATTCATCTGAAACTCAGGCTCGGATAACATTAACAACCAAGAAAGAACGGTGGCAATAACTATTCCTATAAAATGACAGCATTATAGAATCCCTCAGGCCAAAGATATTTCTTATCTCTGTTGAATCTTTTTGTTTGTTAGTTTTAATATGTTACCTTGCAACATTAAGCAAAGTTTATTCAGGTTGTGTTGTTTTAATTATTGGGAAACAAAACAAGAAAGCATCCCTCGAGTGCTATGCTTTTTCCTACCTCCATCTTAGTCTCTGCAAATGAAATTAATCAATGCACCTGATGTGCTCTCTGATAGGAGGGGAAAGAGACAGAGGGTTGGATCCAGACTTATTTGTCTAACCACATGACACACATCTGTCAGTGGAACAGAACATTTTCAACCCCCTCCATGCCTGAGGAAGTTTACTGGTCTCCCCAAAATGCTGCCTCTTGGGGATGGGTGATGCTCAGGCATGATGTGGGAGGCACACTGGAGGTCTGCAGCGAGAAGAAGGAATCAGCGGCAATTATTCCACCACTTCCATTAGCAAGAAAATTAATTTGAGAATGGTTTGGTATATCTGTGGGGAGGAGCACAGTACAGTTGTGTGCAAAGGAGATCTATCTGTTGCACTGGATTTGTTGTTTATTTTTCCTGAAGATATATATAGTGGCATAAAGATCCCCAACTAGCCTGGGTTTGTCAGAGTTTGGAAGCTAAGCAGGACTGGCCATGGTTAATACTTGTATGGGAGACAAGTATTCTTCTAAAGAAGGATTCCTGCATGATCTTCTCCTGTTCTTTCTTTTATATTCTACTTTCTCCTGGGATTCCAGTGTCAATGATCCAAACGCTATTACTCATTTTTTCTATAATTGTTATATTGGGGTATCATGATCCAGGCATTTATCTGTTTGCAATCAGAAGTCCAAAAGACTCTTTGTTTCATCGTTCTCCATGATCTGTCTGGTTTGTACTCCCATGAATTTCTGGCTGATGGTAAGCTATACTTCTAGAAAAGATTTCAGGGCAACATAGCTGCAACTATCATGACATTCTTTATAGTCAGTTTGAGCAAATTTACTGCAGACACTGACCATGTGGTTGACTGTTTCATTCTTGGCCTTGCAAAGTTGACATTTGCTGTCATCACTGGTCTTCTGAATATTGGCTTTCATACTATTCGTTTCAAGTGCCTGTTCCAGTGCAGCTAGAATGAGTCCTTCCGTTTCTTTCTTCAAGTGCTATTTTGGCATCACTTCCAGGTGTTTTCATTATCAACTTTGTTCTCTGTGTCTTTCCGATATTGCCCGTGCATGTGCTTTTGTTTCCAGTTGTCAAAGTGATTTTTGATTGCAATCTTTTTGTAATCTTCTTTGGTTTCTGTCACCTTTAATAAGTCTGCCCCGTACACTTCAACTAAAAGCTTCTCTTTGCTTTTCTTGGTGTCGTCATTGAGTGCTTGTTTTTCTTCTTCAATTGCTTGTTTAACTTTCAGGAGAGCTCTTTCACCTAATTTTCATGGTGGGTAAAGATGATCAACATCACTTCTAGAGTGTAGTGAGTGAGGCATTGTCTACTACTGCTATTACTGCTGCTGCTGCTACTAGTACTACTACTACTATTATCATAGCATTACTCTGACATACACAGGCACATCTGGAGAACCCAATGCTGGCATGGTTGTATTGGCACAGGGGCCAGAAACAGGTGTCACTGGGGGTGTGCTGGGGAAGAATGGGACTCAGCAACGTCATCCCCCTCAACCTATGTTCTACCCACAGTGCAGGAATAACTTTATGCAGCTGAAAATGTTCATGTCAATAATATTCCTACTGATTTGTCATGAATATTGGTAATATCCCAAAGTGGTATGTAGCACAAAGAGACATTGTGGAATGATTTCTTTTTAAATTAAAGAATAGCCATTCATCCTGCTTTTAATTGGGAATGCAAAGGACTGAATTTTGGACCTCCTGCTAGCCTGATCTCATCAGATCTCAGAAGCAGGGTCAGCCCTGGCTAGTATTTGGATGGGAGTCTGCCAAAGAAGTCTAGGGTCACTACACAGAGGCAGGCAATGGCTTCAGGTGGAATACCAGATCAGGTTCAAGGTTCTGATACTAACCTTTAAAGCCGTAAATGGTCTGGGACCAGCATAGCTTCGGGACCGCCTTTCCTGGTACATCCCCCAAATAACTTTATGCTCAAAAGACAGAAACCTTCTAGTGATCCCTGGCCCCAAAGGTATTAGGCTGGCCTGGTGGAACATTCTGCCAAATAAGATCTGGGGCCTGCAGGACCTTCAAGACAGAGATGTACCGCCAGGCCAATGGCTGAGGCAGCGGCAGTTCCATCTCAGATTGGCTTCTTCTCACCTCCCCCGACTGATTTCTTTATCCCTCCATTTCTCCATATGATTAATTGTAATGATTTTACTCTCCCCCCAGGATAGGATGCACCAGGTTGTACTTTTTAGGTGCCATCTGTTTGGCTGTTAATATTCTGTGAACATTGTTTTAATTAATTGTTAAACTGTTTTAATTAATTCTATACATTGTTTACAAATATTGTTGTTGCCCACCCTGAGCCCTGTTGTACCATGGAGGGAAGGCTATAAATCCAATAATTAATAAATAAATAAAATCACCTGTGAATATCTCTTGCCTGAAAACCCCCTGGGGTCACTATAAGTCAGTTGCAAATCAACAGCAAAAAAAGGGGGGGGCAGGTATACGCTGTGTTATTGAGCTCTGGTCCCAAGAAAGTACTGCTTATTTCATTGCTTTTACAGTGTCTACCAGTACTTTGACCTTTTGTTCAAAAGTCTATACAATTGGAATTAGAACACTCTATTTCACAGGAGTTGTCAAAATGTCTGTGGTAGTGACAGCATGCTCTTAAACAGAGTTACACCCTTCTAAGTCCATTGACTTCAACAAAGACATGAAGTCACCTTATATGGAGTCATAACACTGATCTATCAAAGTCAGGATTGTCTACCCAGACTGACAGTGACTCACCAGGGTCACAAACAGGGTCACATCACTTACTACCTAATTCTTTTAAGTAGAGATGCTGGGGATTGAACCCAGAACCTTCTGCATGCCAAGCAGTTGCTTTGCTTTGAAGTCCTAAATAAAGCTGACTTATGCAGGGTCAGACCCATGGTTTATCAAGGTCAGGGCTGTCTACTCTGTCTGGCTTTTCCAAGTTCTCGGGCAGTGGCCTTGCATAACACCTCCTAATTCCTTTTAAGTGGAAATACCGGGGATTGAACATGGGACCTCTGGATGCCAAGCAGATGCTCTACCGCTGAGCCACAGTCTGCCAGGGCTTAGAAAGGCATAAATCAGTTTAGGAGTTTATTGTAAATCCCCTAACAACCAGGTGGTCATGCCATTCTGTGTATTCATGACATAAAGTTTGTTATCACTCTTCCTCTGGCACTTCCTCACCCTGTGACATTCTAACACCAAGCTTGAATAAACTCAGTCGCTTCCAACCTCTTTCAACATTTGTTTGATCCCTTAGGCTTCTTAGGTAACAGATTCTGTTTTGTCCTTAACCTGTAATGTGCGGGGGGGGGGGGACATTGGCATAATCAAGCAATTCATGAGTTCAAGCAAATTGGAATATGTTCAGAGAGGATGGTGTTAATTATCCTCGTTAGCATTCATTAAAGTGCTAAATTGAGTGTGACAGCTATGGAGAACAAAGCAATAGTTGTTTAAACTGCTTTACGGTTTAATGTTTCAGCTGCCAAAAGTTCCCATTTATTAATGGCTGTCTCTTTCATTTGACAGCTTGGAAATCTGCCCAGTGCAGTGGTCCAAGGAAGGGGACAGACAGGCATCAATGCTCATGGGTAGATGTAGCCTGCTGGGTGGGCTTCTGGAAGGTCACTCAGAGGCCCATCTGGCTTAAGGAATATAGGGATGGGTTATCCCTGACAATCCTAGCCACCACTGAAAGAGCCCTTTCCTGTGCTTTGTATCTTGTTTCTCACAGTGGCCAGACAGATGCTGCTGGGAAAACCACAAGCTGGGCATGAAGGCAATAGCCACAGCCTGATCTTTCTCCCTAAAGAGATATGCAGCGTCTCAACACAGTAGCTCCACTTAGCTTTCAGTAATACAGCTCACCCCAAGGATCCACATGTTGGCTGCATGGAATTTGCCAACCAATATGGTCATCTTTGGGAGCCCCACCATCTGAGGTTAGACGGGGACAGCCTGAGAAAGATCCTTCTCAGTTGCTGCATTAAAATTTTGGAACTTCCTCCCCAGGGATATTTGTCATTTCCCCTCTTAACATTGACTTCTGACAGTGGGTGAAGAGTTTTCTGTTGTATTTGACATTTCCACACTGACCTTTGTTGATCTTCCTTCCCATTTATGAATGTACATGTGTGTGTGTGTGTGGGGGGGGGGGTGTTATTTAATTGTGTTTTGTTGAACTGTGCCTTAGATAGATACATTTTGTACTGTATATGCTTTAGATATGTACATCTTAATAGTTATGATGGTTTGCCACCTTGGGGACCCTAAACTGGGTAGAAAGGAGGCATAAAAGTGTTTTAAATGAATAAAACAAAGTTACTGCACAATTCTCTAGCTCCCTTCCATAACATATCTTCTTCTAATTTAATGGCTCATTTTTCAATGGTTAGTTTTTTAATGGCTTGTTTTTATACTGCGGTTTAAAAAGTTTAATTGTAAGCCATTTCAAGCAGGACCCTCATAGAGATATTCAAAATAAATAAATTTAGACCACGCATATCAAGATATCGATGTGCATTGCAGTCTTCTAGAAATTTATTTATTTTAAAATTTTTATTTATCAGGATTTTTGCCCTGCCTTTCTGCCCTCATAGGGCCACCAGTTAAAACATACAGATTAAACTCTAATCTTAAAAGCCAATCATTAAAATATTTTAAAATCAGAGCTATAATTAAATACAAAAGATACAAAGCAACAGTTACAACGCTGGGGAGGAAGTGAGGATCACTGAGGGAGTGTTAAGTGACACAAAAATGTCTTCACCCACCGTCAGAGGATGGCAACGGAAGAGGACAGGCTGAGGCAAGTCTCCTGGGAGAGAGAGTTCCAGAGTTTTGGTTCCATGACTGAGAAGGGCCTCTCCCAATTTGATACCTGCCTAATTAGTGTTGCAAGGTGAGGCTGACAAGCCGGAAGGGGATTTTCCAGGAGCCTCCAGGAGAGGGGAGGGAAGAAACACAATTGAACTTTAAAAGTACTGAGACTTACTAGTGATTTCAGCTCTCATACTTTATTTCAGCTCAGAACAAGACGAGAGTACCCAGCTCACAGGCTGGTTTATATGTGCACAAACCCCACTCCCCAAACACACCCACACACAAGTGATTGGCTATTTACAGTGGCTGAGAGTTCCATAGGCTCTCGGCCAGGAGCCTAGCCTGCTGATAGGTGCCGGCTAGGATCCGCTTGTCCCATTGTTACTGACAGGAATCCCTTCCCTCAAGAAAGAAATTAGTGTATAAATTATTAGAGACAGCGGAACTTGATAAATTAAGCATCATGCTTCAAGGAAAAGATGGAAAAAAATGTTGAAAGGTGGAAGCATTTATATATATGGATAAATAATCAGTAGATGTTATAGACTCAAAAGGATATAGATTTGTCTGTATATACTTTGTATGTATTTAGAAAACTGAAAATAAAACGTGGGGGGGGGAAGGGGGCTCCTCTCCCTCCCCCATTCCCAATGTTAATCTCCTTTGCAAAAGGAATATTTCAGCCCCTCCATCCAATTAATGTCCTGAGACCTATGCAGGGAGGCACCAAGGGCTGCTCTGCCTTTGATAGTAAAGTGGCAGTTGTTTAAATGGGGGGTGGTCTCTAATCTTTCATCTTTTCTCTGTCTATTTGAGGCTGTAGACCCATGTTTTAAAACAAATGGGGAGGGGGGAGGACTTAGAAACTCTAAAGACTGGACCCTTGTCTTTCATCTCTAGCAAGAGACCTATCTGATCGATAAATACAAGCTGCATTAAGCTCCATTTCCAAATAGAATCTTTAGACTTAAACAAATTAGTAGGAGATGCTGGGGGGGGGGGGGGGGGCTGAGGGTAGAAAGGTATAATGAGGGTTCATCCTTTAATTTACTTAATGAGAGAGGGCAAGAAGTTTTCCTAGGTAAAATCACAGTGACTGTAATAGTTATGTGGCAAAACACACACACACACACACACACACACACACACCATCTAGTGCTGCAATGCATTTGCCCCAATGATAGTTTGTCTCCTTGAGATCTAATAGGAAACTTAATGAGCCCAGAATTTTACTCCAAGGCAAAGTGTTCCTGAAGGACCTAGTAAAAATTATGTGACTCAGACAACCTTGGCTGAAATCTCTTGACATGGACTCAATTGTAATAGGGGAAGCAGAGAAAGTGGAAGAGGATGGGGCAGAGGGAACACTCTACAAGTCCTTGGGGAAATAATAGTTCCCTCCAATTGCATGATATCTTGCTAAACGTGGATCTTGTCGATAAGCCTTTATTGAAAGTTAAGTAAAGGGAAACTGATTCCTTTGACAAACTTATAGGATTTTAATAGGCTACCCTCATGTTTGGCCCCCCTCGTGGATCACTGCCTTATCGTGGCGAGGGGGCTTGAGTGGTTCGATGAAGCTGTGGGCTATGCCGTGAAGGGCCACCCAAGAACTCAGACCAAGAGTGATCCACTGGAGAAGGAAATGGCAACCCACTCCAGTATCTTTGCCAAGAAAACCCCATGGACAGTAACAAAAGGCTAAAAGATATGACGCCGGAAGATGAGCCCCTCAGGTCAGAAGGTGTCCAACATGCTACTGAGGAAGAGCAGAGGGCAAGTACAAGTAACCCCAGAAAGAGTGAAGCGGCTGGGCCAAAGCCGAAAGGACGCTCAGTTGTGGATGTGTCTGATGGTGAAAGGAAAGTCCGATGCTGCAAAGAACAATATTGCATAGGAACCTGGAATGTAAGATCTATGAATCAAGGTAAGCTTGATGTGGTCAAAAATGAGATGGCAAGACTGAACATCAATATCTTAGGAATCAGGAATGGGCGAATTTAACTCAGAAGACCATTATATCTACTACTGTGGCCAGGAATCTCATAGAAAAAATGGTGTGGCCTTTATAGTCAACAAGAGAGTGCAGGGGTCAGTACTGGGATACAATCTCAAAAATGACAGAATGATTTCGGTTCGATTCCAAGGCAAACCATTCAACATCACAGTAATCCAAGTCTATGCCCCAACCACTGATGCAGAAGAGGCTGAAGTGGACCGGTTCTATGAAGACCTACAACACCTCCTAAAACTAACACCAAAAAATGATGTCCTCATCATCATAGGGGACTGGAATGCTAAAGTAGGAAGTCAAAAGGTAACCGGAATAACAGACAAGTTTGGCCTTGGAAAGCAAAATGAAGCAGGGCAAAGGTTAACAGAGTTTTGTCAAGAGAACACACTGGTCATAGCGAACACCCTTTTCCAACAACCTAAGAGGCGACTCTACACATGGACATCACCAGATGGGCAACACCGAAATCAGATTGACTATATAATTTGCAGTCAAAGATGGAGAAGCTCTATCCAGTCAGTAAAAACAAGACCTGGAGCTGACTGTGGTTCAGATCATGAGCTACTCATTGCAAAATTCAGACTTAAACTGAAGAAAATTGGGAAAACCACGAGGCCATTCAGGTTTGACCTAGATCGCATCCCTGATGAATATACAGTAGAGGTGAAGAATAGATTCAAGGGTCTGGATTTGATAGATAGAGTGCCTGAAGAACTATGGACGGAGGTTCGTGACATTGTACAGGAGGCAGCAATCACCACCATCCCAAAGAAAAAGAAATGCAAGAAAGCAAAGTGGCTTTCTGATGAGGCTTTACAAATAGCAGAGGAAAGAAGGAAAGCGAAAGGCAAAGGCGAAAAGGAAAGATTTACCCAACTGAATGCAGATTTCCAGAGAACAGCAAGGAGAGATAAGGAGGCCTTCCTGAATGAACAGTGCAAAGTAATAGAAGAAAACAATAGAATGGGAAGGACTAGAGATCTCTTCAAGAAAATTGGAGAAATCAAGGGAGCGTTCCATGCAAAGCTGGCCATGATAAAGGACAAAAACGGTAGGGACCTAACAGAAGCAGAAGAGATTAGGAAAAGATGGCAAGAATACACAGAAGAACTATACAAGAAAGACCTCGATGTCCTTGACAACCACGACGGTATAATCACTGACCTCGAGCCAGACATCCTGGAATGTGAAGTTAAATGGGCCTTAGAAAGCATTACTAACAACAAAGCTAGTGGAGGTGATGGTATCCCAGCTGAGCTATTCAAAGTCTTAGAAGAGGATGCTGTTAAAGTTCTGCACTCCATTTGCCAGCAAATTTGGAAAACGCAACAGTGGCCACAGGATTGGAAAAGATCAGTATACATTCCAATCCCAAAGAAGGGCAATGCCAAGGAATGTTCAAACTATCGCACAATTGCACTCATATCACACGCTAGCAAGGTCATGCTCAAGATCCTACAAGCTAGGCTTCAACAGTACGTGGATAGAGAACTACCAGAAGTACAAGCTGGGTTTCGAAGAGGTAGAGGAACGAGAGATCATATTGCCAACATTCGCTGGATTATGGAGAAAGCAAGAGAGTACCAGAAAAATATCTACTTCTGCTTCATTGACTATGCTAAAGCCTTTGACTGTGTGGATCACAACAAACTATGGCAGGTCCTTAAAGAGATGGGAGTACCAGACCACCTCACATGTCTCTTGAGAAACCTGTATAAGGGCCAAGAAGCGACAGTTAGAACCGGATACGGAACAACTGATTGGTTCAGCATAGGAAAAGGAGTACGACAAGGATGTATACTGTCACCTTGCTTATTTAATATATATGCAGAGTACATCATGCGAAATGCTGGCCTGGATGAATCACAAGCGGGAATTAAGATTGCTGGGGAAAAGATCAACAACCTCAGATATGCAGATGATACCACTCTAATGGCTGAAAGTGAAAAGGATCTAAAGAGCCTCTTGCTCAGAGTAAAAGAGGAGAGCGCAAAAGTGGGCTTGAAGCTCAACATCAAAAAAACTAAGATCATGGCATCCGGCACCATCACTCCTTGGCAAATAGAAGGGGAAGTCGTGGAAGTGGTGACAGACTTCACGTTACTGGGATCTCAGATCACCGCAGACTGTGACAGCAGCCATGAAATTAAAAGACGCCTGCTCCTTGGGAGGAAAGCGATGGCGAACCTAAACAGCATGATAAAAAGTAGAGACATCTCCCTGCCAACAAAAGTTCGCATGGTCAAAGCAATGGTATTCCCAGTAGTCAAGTATGGCTGCGAGAGTTGGACTATAAGGAAGGCCAAGCGCCAAAGAATAGATTCTTTTGAACTATGGTGCGGGAGAAGACTCTTGAGAGTCCCTTGGACTGCAAGAAGATCAAATCAGTCAATCCTAAAAGAAATCAACCCTGACTGTTCCCTGGAAGGCCAGATAATGAAACTGAAGCTCAAATACTTTGGCCACCAAATGAGAAGGGAGCACTCAGTGGAGAAGACCCTGATGCTGGGAAAGATTGAAGGTCGAAGAAGACGGGGACGGCAAAGGATGAGATGGTTGGACAGTGTCATCGACGCAACGAACATGAAATTGAACCAACTTCAGAGGACGGCGGAAGACAGGAGGGCCTGGCGGGAGCTGGTCCATGGGGTCGCGAAGAGTCGGACAACAACAACAACATGTTTGGCAGAACTCAAAACAAGAAGTTTTAAATGTGGCTGGGGGGGAGGGGTATGCACTGAGGTACAGAGAAACCACAATAGAACCTGGTCTACTGTTTGTCAGCATTTCAGTGGAAGTATATTTCTGTCATATTTCAGTTATCTTCTGGTTTCCTCTTTTCTTATTGTCTGTTTTTCCTCCATTACATTTCTTTCACTATCTTTGTCTCTTTCTTTTGTGATTGGGTTATCATTATAGTCCCTCAGTTGAGTGTGTTTCCTCAGGTGCTCATACCAAGAGAGATACCACAGTGAACTACAGTAGTCTTGCTACAACATTCACTGACTATTTTTATTTATTTATTCATTTATTTTGCCATCACGTTGAGAGATAACTTATGCCAACCCCATGGGCAGGAGATGATCAGAGGCGGTGTGCCATTGCCTGTCTCTGTGTAGTGACCCTGGGCTTCCCTGGTGGTCTCCCATCCAAATACTAACTAGGGCTAACTCTCCTTAGCCTCTGAGATCTGGCTAGTTTGGGATAGCCTGGGTTACACTAGTAAAGGACATTTATATCCCACCTTTCTGCCCAGTCAGAGCCACCACGGCAGGTAACAGTCAAACATCAGGATAAAAATACACTGTAAAACAATAAAAAACTAGAGCTAAAGATACACATATAAAACAAAATAGAGCAATGTTGGGTCAAGAGCTCAGAGTGGTTGGCTGACATTATCTCAGTGGTCACTAAGTGTTTATGTGGAGCTTCCCAATTATTCTGCTAAATTTCTATGGGAGCTTGAAGAAGGCGACTCCTCCCAGCTGGAAGGATGGAAAGTAGGGTTGCCAGCTACAACTTGGGAAATACCTGGAGTTGGGGAGGGGGTGGAGCCTGAGGAGGGCCGGGTTTGGGGAGTAGAAGGACTTCAATGGGGTATAATGCTATAGAGTCCACCTTCCAAAGTAGCCATTTGCTCCAGGTGAACTGATCTCTGTTGCCTGGAGATCCACTGTAATCCTGGGGGGTCTCCAGCCACCACCTGGAGGTTGGCAACCATAAAGGAAAGTTGTGGGTCTGTATGCGCAAAAGGAGCTCAGCTTGTTGTGGTGGGGCTGTGGCTCAGTGGTAGAGCTTCTGCTCAAGATGCAGGAGGTGCCAAATTCAATCCCTGGCATCTCCAGTTGAAAAGACCAAGTAGTAGCTGATGTGAAAGGCTTCGCTCTGCTGGTCTGAGTAGACAATACTGACTTTGATGAACTAAGGGTCTGATTCAGTATAAGGCAGCTAATAAATTCTTATTTCGATGATGATATTTGAATTTCAATGACATCATTACATCAGTCAGTTGCTCTAGGGGGAAAAGAGTGCATTTTTAAAAAATGCACAAATAGTGCAGACTCATACAAATGTTCTCTTGTTTTAAATTATGTTGAGAAGGAATAATTCATGCATGAATTATGTCTTGGAGCCTCGCAAAATTCTTCTTCTTTTCCTTATTTTAAAGAAATCAGCCTAATTCTTTTTAGGCACCAAAGATTTTCAATGGATTAATGTGATGTGATTTAACTTGTTTTAATAGACAAAACCATTGCTCTTTCTTCACAGGCATGGCTATCTATGATTGATTAGCACTCATAAAAGATACCATCAGCCAATCATAAGAATATAAGAAGACCCTGTTGAATCAGACCAGTGGCCTATCTAGTCCAACATCTTGTCTCATTTAGTGGCCCTGGAAGGCCAAAAATCAGGGCACAGAAGCCAAGGCTTTCCCCTGATGTTGTCTCCTAGCACTGGGTTTCAGAGATGTACTGCCTCTGAACATGATGGTTCTCTTTACTAGTAGCCGTTGATGGACCTATCCTTAGGGTTGCCAGCCTCTAAGCGGTAGCTGGAAATCTCCTGGGATCATAACTGATCTCCAGGTGATAGAAATCAGTTCACCTGGAGAAAATGGCTGCTTTGGGAGGTGGACTCTATGGCATTGCAACCCATTGAAGTCTCCCCCTCCCCAGGCCCTGCCTTCCTCCATCCCTTTGCCCCAATCTTCAGTTATTTCCCAACATGGAGCTGGAAACCCTACTTATCCTCCATGAATCTGTTTAATTCCTTTTTTCTAGCCATCTATGCTTGTGGCCATCACTTCCTCCACTGGCACTGAATTCCGCAATGTAATTACTCGTTGAATACAGAAGTGTTTCCTTTTGTCTGTCGTGTACCTACTGCCCATCAACGTTGTTGGATGCCCCTGAGTTCCAGTATTACGGGAGAAAGAGAAACCCCTCCCCCTCTATCCACATTCTCCACACTATGCAAAATGTTACAACCCTCTATAATTTTTCCCTTTAGCCTTCTTTTTTTCTAAAGTGAGAAGTCCTAGACTCTCCAGCCTTTCATCATAGCAAAGGTCATCCAACCACTTAATCATCTTGGGCCCCGGTCACACGGGAGGTTTTGCCCTGCAAGAGGGACGGATCGGGGGTACAGCAAACGGGCGCAATCTGTTAAGCGTTCCCTTCAGGCCGGAAACGCGTAGCAAAAAAGAACCTGCAAAAGAGCAGGACTTACCTGAAACGCTGCAGCAAGCGCAGCCGTGGGACCACCGGCGCGCCCGTCTTCAGGAGCATTCGAGGCTCCTAGCCAAACTGCGCATGCTCACACATGCGCAACTGGCTGCCTCATTCTCCCTTCAGTGGCTCCCCCCCCCGGCATCTGATTGTGCTGGGGAGCAACTGCGTGGCAGCTCAGGGGATCTGTCTGATCCCACCGCCGCGTGTCTCCAAAAGCCGCACTTTGGCCATGCTCCCCCCCCCCCGTGTGGCAGGGGCCTTGGTTGACCTCTTCTGTACTTTGCCCAGCTCTGCAATATCCTTTTTGAGATACAGCAACCAGAACTATACACAGAATTCCAAATGAGGCTACACTCTGGCTGTTCACAAGGACATTCCTATATTTGCCCCCCAAGCTGGAATAACGAGGCAGACACAAGTGCTGGGTTTAAATACAGGGCCACTTTATTAACTGACAACTTTAACTGGAACCAAAGGCAAGGGCAAAACAGATTGTGTTATGGTCAAGGCCAGAGGTCAAGGACTCCTCCCTTACCTTGTCAATAGGGCGAGCCACCCTGCCCCGGGTGGGAGCCCACTGCAGGGGCTACCATCCGGCTGGCTAGCCATTGCAAGACAACCCTGTAGCCCCATCCCCCAAGCCGCAAGGCTCAAAGAGAGGACCTAAACAGGGCCGTCCCGAAGACAGTCCGTTTTCCCCGCCCCGTGCCGCAAGGCACAAAGACTGTACTCACAGGACCCCTTCAACCCCAAATATGGGTGTCAGCTGGTGCTCACCGGACCGCAATCTGTATACCGCATAGCAACCTGCCATCACTGAGGCCAAGCCTCTGCTTAGGCCTTCGCGCCCAACCAGGAGGCCCACAGCCTCAAAGCCCTTGCCGTGGTTGTTCAGAAAGATGTGCATGCCCACTGAAGCATGTGTCGCATCTTGTCGGCAGCACTCGGCCCTCCAAACATGACTGCTCAATGTGGCAACGCCGCCACTCAGCCAACTTGCAGCCGCACTCCCACCCTGTGGCGAGCTGCGGACCCGTAATCCCCGCAACCCAGCGGGATATAGCCATCAGATCAGCAAGGTCCCCCTGGCCCTGTCTTCACTAACTTCAACGGAACCAATGGGATACCTTGCCCCTGATCAGGCCAACTTGCTGCCCCAAGGCAGCCGTAACTTTAAGTAGGACATCATGCGGAATGCTGGCCTGGAAGAATCAAGGTGACAATATACATCCTTGTCGTACTCCTTTTCCTATGCTTAACCAATCAGTTGTTCCATATCCGGTTCTAACTGTCGCTACTTGGCCCTTATACAGGTTTCTCAAGAGACATGTGAGGTGGTCTGGTACTCCCATCTCTTTAAGGACATGGCATAGTTTGTTGTGATCCACACAGTCAAAGGCTTTAGCATAGTCAATGAAGCAGAAGTAGATATTTTTCTGGTACTCTCTTGCTTTCTCCATAATCCAGCGAATGTTGGCAATTTGATCCTCTACCTCTTCGAAACCCAGCTTGTACCTCTGGTAGTTCTCTATCCACGTACTGTTGAAGCCTAGCTTGTAGGATCTTGAGCATGACCTTGCTAGCATGTGATATGAGTGCAATTGTGCGATAGTTTGAACATTCCTTGGCCTTGCCCTTCTTTGGGATTGGAATGTATACTGACCTTTTCCAATCCTGTGGCCACTGTTGCGTTTTCCATATTTGCTGGCAAATTGAGTGCAGCACTTTAACAGCATCATCTTTTAAGACTTTGAATAGCTCAGCTGGAATACCATCACCTCCACTAGCTTTGTTGTTAGTAATGCTTTCTAAGGCCCATTTAACTTCACATTCTGGGAGGTATGGATTGAGGTCAGTGATTATACCGTCATGGTTGTCAAGGACATCAAGATCTTTCTTGTATAGTTCTTCTGTGTATTCTTGCCATCTTTTCCTAATCTCTTCTGCTTCCGTTAGGTCCCTACCGTTTTTGTCCTTTATCATGGCCAGCTTTGCATGGAACGCTCCCTTGATTTCTCCAATTTTCTTGAAGAGATCTCTAGTCCTTCCCATTCTATTGTTTTCTTCTATTACTTTGCACTGTTCATTCAGGAAGGCCTCCTTATCTCTCCTTGCTGTTCTCTGGAAATCTGCGTTCAGTTGGGTAAATCTTTCCTTTTCGCCTTTGCCTTTCGCTTTCCTTCTTTCCTCTGCTATTTGTAAAGCCTCATCAGAAAGCCATTTTGCTTTCTTGCATTTCTTTTTCTTTGGGATGGTGGTGATTGCTGCCTCCTGTACAATGTCACGAACCTCCGTCCATAGTTCTTCAGGCACTCTATCTATCAAATCCAGACCCTTGAATCTATTCTTCACCTCTACTGTATATTCATCAGGGATGCGATCTAGGTCAAACCTGAATGGCCTCGTGGTTTTCCCAATTTTCTTCAGTTTAAGTCTGAATTTTGCAATGAGTAGCTCATGATCTGAACCACAGTCAGCTCCAGGTCTTGTTTTTACTGACTGGATAGAGCTTCTCCATCTTTGACTGCAAATTATATAGTCAATCTGATTTCGGTGTTGCCCATCTGGTGATGTCCATGTGTAGAGTCGCCTCTTAGGTTGTTGGAAAAGGGTGTTCGCTATGACCAGTGTGTTCTCTTGACAAAACTCTGTTAACCTTTGCCCTGCTTCATTTTGCTTTCCAAGGCCAAACTTGTCTGTTATTCCAGTTACCTTTTGACTTCCTACTTTAGCATTCCAGTCCCCTATGATGATGAGGACATCATTTTTTGGTGTTAGTTCTAGGAGGTGTTGTAGGTCTTCATAGAACCGGTCCACTTCAGCCTCTTCTGCATCAGTGGTTGGGGCATACACTTGAATTACTGTGATGTTGAATGGTTTGCCTTGGAATCGGACAGAAATCATTCTGTCATTTTTGAGATTGTATCCCAGTACTGCCTTTTGCACTCTCTTGTTGACTATAAAGGCCACACCATTTTTTCTACGAGATTCCTGGCCACAGTAGTAGATATAATGGTCTTCTGAGTTAAATTCGCCCATTCCTGTCCACTTTAGTTCACTGATTCCTAGGATATCGATGTTCAGTCTTGCCATCTCATTTTTGACCACGTCAAGCTTACCTTGATTCATAGATCTTACATTCCAGGTTCCTATGCAGTATTGTTCTTTGCAGCATCGGACTTTCCTTTCACCATCAGACACATCCACAACTGAGCGTCCTTTCGGCTTTGGCCCAGCCGCTTCACTCTTTCTGGGGTTACTTGTACTTGTCCTCTGCTCTTCCTCAGTAGCATATTGGACACCTTCCGACCTGAGGGGCTCATCTTCCGGCGTCATATCTTTTAGCCTTTTGATACTGTCCATGGGGTTTTCTTGGCAAAAATACTGGAGTGGGTTAAGGAAGGAAGGAATCCACAGGTCTAGGGATTTACTGGTTTCCAAGTAGAAGTACTGGATCAGAACATATTTATTGATTGATTTGATTTTTACCCCGCCCTCCCAGCCAAGGCCGGCTTAGGGTGGCTTACATAAAAACAATGTAATATAACATCCATTAATACACAAGAATTCTTAAAACCATAAATATAGTAATATAATAAAGTGCTAGTGCTTAATTTCCTCATCATACAATCAGTTCCTTGATCTTATTCGGTTATCCTGGGCGATCAATTCGGGCAGTAGTTGGAGGATCCAGGGGATCAGGGTTCTCTCGTCATAGGCTATCAGATGTCAATAGTGGTGGTGGCTCCAAAGGCCTGGTGGAAGAGCTCAGTTTTAAAGGCCCTGTGGAACTGCAAAAGATCCCGCAGGGCCCTGATCTCCTACAGGAGCTCATTCCACCAGAGTGGAGCTGCCACCGAGAAAGCCCTGGCCATAGTTGTCACTAACCTGGCCTCCTTGATATTCGGGAGGTCCAGCCGATTCTGGGTCCCCGATCGCAGCACTCTCTGGGGGACATATGGGGAAAGGCGGTCCCTCAGGTATGCAGGTCCCTGGCCATAAAAGGCTTTAAAGGTAATAACCAGCACCTTGAACTGAATCCAGTAAGCTATAGGCAGCCAGTGCAATGTCTTTAGCACATTTTGGCATAGATGAAAGATTCCCTATCCATTTCTTTAGAACCTGGGGATAATGGTTCATTCTTGGTGCTGAATGTCTTCCATGAAGTTCAATAAGAACTGGTAAGAAAACATCAAGAAACAGCAACGAATCTTGCACTAAATGGTTGAATTACAACCATTGTGTGCCATAACACAGTCTGCAGTTTTTTTGTTCTCTTTTTCTTTTACTTAGCCTCTCTCCTGGGATGTGGAATGGTACAGTATAGCCTGATCTCATCAGATCTCGGAAGCTAAGCAGAGTCAGTACTTGGAAGGGAGACTACCAAGGAAGACTTTGCAGAGGAAGGCAATGGCAAACTGCTCTTGCCTTGAAAACCCCTTGCTGGGATTGCCATAAGTCAGCTGCAACTTGATGGCACTTTACACACACACACAACCTCTCTCCCTCAGATTCCATGCCAGTCACCCATTGACTCCCCCGTTCTATCCTATCCACCTTCAGTAACCCCTCTTAACTTCAGACTTGCCCCTATTGTATTTATGTCAAGAGTGGGGGTGATAGTGCATACTTCCAAGGAGGGTAAAGGGGGAGGAGAGCAGAGGAATAGAAAGGGTGGCTTAAACACCTGCCCCTCAACTTCTGTTGCTTCTCAACAAATTTAATCAGTACTTTTTGGTTGGTCTCTATCTTTTCACATTGCCTACCTCACAAGGTTGTTATGAAGATAAAAAAGACCATATATACTCCCTGAAATGTCTTGGAAGAAGGCTGGCATAATTAAAATAAAATAACTGAAACTCCCCCTGCACAGGGAGGCTACTGCAAACAGGGTAGTTGAATCTCCTGTAACTGCTACAGATGTACCTGCCTGCGCAATGGCTACACATTGGCATGCAGTTCTCATTTGCAGGCTCCAGTGCCCTCACCTGTGTTTCTCATTACGATGATGTCAATAATTTATTTCACCTAGCTGTGGGGGGAAAGCTGCCTTGATGGCTTCCAAAGTTGCTTTTCTTGTACCCTCAGCATCTCATGTTGTAAGCAGCTCTGGAGAGCACTGTGAAAATGCAGATTTCCCATGCTCCTTTCTGGTGATAATGAAAGGTTCTCTTTCATATTTAAGTACCATTAAGCATTGAGTCATGTTTTCCCACTCCCACCATTAGCTAATGGACAACTTTCCAAAAGTCATGGGTTTTTTTGTTTTGTTTTTAAAGTGGGATTAAATAAAATTCGAAATCTCCTAAACTTGTTTCACAAGATCTTGCCCACCGTTTTAGGTTGCTTAGGCAACAAAGAAAGGTGATTGAGATCTAGGAGACTACCTCATGAGGTCTTAATTGTTGTTTTGGGTTGCCTAGACAACCTAAAAACACCTTTTTCAGGGTCCAGAGCAAGAAGGCAGGAAAGGATTTCTCTTCCTCTGAGACTATAATAATACTTGTTCAGTGTTCAAAGTAATTTTTAACACAATATTTATTCATTTAAATATTGCTTTGCTTTCTCCAAGCAAAATGAAACCTTACCATTCTTTGAGGTAAGCCAGTATTAATATTCCTATGAGGTGTGTCTGTCATTACCCCAGAAAGCACTTTCCTGGGGTCACCTTTTTTGAGGAGCCGTAACTCAGACCCCGTAACTCCAATCCTCAGCAAACGTGGAGGGCAGGTAGAGGAGAGTCAGTTGGATATCCTCAATGTATTTGGCATCTCTAGCTTGCATAGGATCCATTCTATACTCTCCTGAATGTCCTGAACCTGCACCTGTCAACTGAGGTTCAGGAATGCATAGAATGGATTCTGTACAAGCGAGAAGCATCAGACTTAGAGGGCCACTATGAGGTTGGTGTCTCTAGGCTGCACAGGATCTGTTCTATATACTACTGAACATCCTGAACCTGTGCCTGTCAAAATGATGACAGAAATATATAGAATGGATCCTGTGCAAGCTAGAGACATCAAAGTTTCAGGGGACCTCCCCTGGATGCTCCTCTACAAGACCTCCAAGTTGTTGCTTTGAAATTATATAAACATTTTGATTGAGCAGAGACAGTTTGTCTGGAAATGACTCTGTTCACAAACCTCCACGAACAGCTTGACAGTTTGTGGAAAGTTCATGTTCAGTGACCTGCCACAAACTTGACTTCGTAAAGCATGAACCAACCAAAATTTGTCACAAACTAGTTTCTGAGCCAATTCATGCCCATCTCTAATGGGCACCACAATGTGTGTGAGAGAACATAAAGCGCTTCAAAAGAGTTCTAGCTGGCTCACATATAATTTCTAGATTTTAGACATAATGACTTACATGTTCAAAATTTCAGAATCCAAAATTGGCATTCTGCATTTCCCAAATTAACTTTGGAGTATGCAGCATTAATGGATGATTTAAAATAGGAGGGGGGAATATGACACCTTGAGTCATGTTGATTAATTTTAAAACAATAAATTGAAGTATCAGGTTGCAGAATTCAATACTTCTGTGCCCTTTGCTTCTCTGAAGGCATTAAACTGAACAGCAGTTACATTCTGGAATTGGGTTAAATTGGGAGTGGAGTATTTTTGCCATTCTTCTCTTCCACTGCAGACATCTGATTCCCCCCCATGCTTTTTCTTGGGGTCCCTTGTACCCCCCAGGAGGGCATTTGGGGTCTGCAGTGGGTGGAGTGAGGTGAGGAAGTCCCTTTCATGAATGGAGATTTTGTGCAGGATATAAGCCAATTAAGTTTGCCCAGTACATTGAAGTCAAGGGATGAGAATCACACTCACCTACACAAACATAAAATTAATTGCAGCTCCACTAATCTTCACTATGAGTTCTAAGATTCTTCCTGTTGTGTGGAGTAACCTGTTCGGAAGGAGTAATCTTGCTCTCTCTTTCTTCTGTCTTTCTTTGGAAGAGCAAACCAGGCACTGTGCCTGCCTGGCTACCTGTCTCCTCCTGTTTTCTTTCTCTCTGACTTCTTGGTGGAATAAATTTAGGAAGAATCAATCTGTCTATTTTGGAAGACTCTATCTATCCATCTGTCTATCCATCTCCCTTCTCTTTCCTGTCTTTCCCCATGCACGTCTATAAAGGAAGCATTATCACTGGAGACAGCAAAGTCTCCCTGCGAACATTCCAGTCAATCAGTCACAAATTGTCTCCAACCTATCTGTGCGGTCCCAGACCTGTTGCCATATTTCATAACAAATGTTCAGCTTCATTTCGTCTTGTTGCTGGCAAATGAGTTTAGTGGAGAAGCATCACTCACCCCTTACGGGCATCTGTGCTCTTTGAGGTGCCTGAGGAACTTCCCCCCAGGTCACACCTCAGGCTGAATCTGTTAATACTCAAATCCAGCAGGCTGAATATGCAAAGATGGAAAACAGCCCCCCCCCATCTCTACACACTCCATCAGCTGGAATAGAATGGGCTAGTTTACCTTAATAGCTTCATATTGTCTCTCCTCCCCCTTTTCTGGCAGCCTTTAGAATGTATTATTCACTTCATATTTTACCATGAAATTAAACAGGGAGGAAACACAGAGTCTTTCACACCTCACTGATTGCCGAGCCATTTCCTATCACAATTGTCAAGAGACCAATAGCTTTTACTAGTATATTCCATTGTGTCAAACAGTAGATATTTAATAGCTTTTCCAGTTCACGGGGAAGAATCTCTTACACAGAGCTGGTTGCCTCTTTGTAGCCTGTTTTTGGTCTCTACCACAGCAAAAGAAAATTCCCATCAATGTTTTCCCAAGGCATTGTGTACATTGAAGCCAGCTTTTTGTCAGCTAGCTGCCATTGTATCTGGTGTTACCTGTTTAACGCGTCTTGGGCTCTTCCCCCCCCCCCTTGTTCCTGTAGCCTCATTATGTTTCTTTGTACTTTGCGGAACTGGCCAAGGTCATGCAGCTGGTGGTGGGAGTCGGTGCTTTGCTCAGCCTTGTGAACTGTACCTGTGTTGATTGTACTGAACTGTTACGTTCCCACGAAATGGGTGTGCATTTCCAAGTTCTATTCCCGCCAGCGGGAACTGGGCTCATTGGCCCTAACCTGGTTCAAATCCCTTTATTATGTTATACCTGTGTATTGGTAGTCATTCCTAACAATGTCCTTGTTCCTGCTTGAACCATCGCTTTGAAATAAACCTTGCTTTGAATCAAACGTGGAGTTATTTCGAATGCCTGGGGATCTAACATTTTGTTAGGAATCCACTTTGTTAGGAATCCACTTTTCTCTATCATCCCAATTCTGACGGCTGTCATGAGTGGGAAGGAGGAGAAACCAGCAACCACGGAGGCAACTCCGGTTACATCTGCTCCTTTGGTCACGACGGCCACTGAAACGCCGGTGACTACATTGGGACTAACAGGGGCCATGGGGGAAGCGATCCCGCGAGGGGGACAACTTCCATGGCCGCCGCCTACCCCGTCGAAATGGGGACCCGGAGATGCGGAGCAGTGGGACGACTGGTCTCTGTATGACTCGAAAGGGACTAAAGAGATCTTTTCTCACAGAGGCAGTGCTCTCCGAGAAAGCCTGTTTGACAGGGGGATGTACCCGGGAACGGTCACCGGACGTACGGAGAGAGCATCTCGGCGGGAAGACGAGATGTGGGCAGCAGAGAGAGAGATTCGGAGAGGGGAAAGAGACTCGGCTGAAAGCAGCTATGACCCCCGAGACGACCGAATAGAAGACCTCGAGAAGTCGATACAACAACTCATGCGAACGGTGGGCGACGTTTTCGATGCACTACTGCAAATGATGGACATGCGTATTGCCAATTTGGTGGTGACTCATGGATTACAACCGCAAGCTCCAATTCCGCAGCAACAACCCCAAGTGCCACAACAACCGGCGCTTCCAGGACCCCTGCCGCCTATCCCAGGTCAAGTGCCGCCACCGGGTCTGCCACCTCCGTTGATCCCTGTGCAACCGGGACCTCCGGTAGCACCAGCCCTTCCCCCTCCAGGAGGACCTGGGGCACCAGGAATCCCACAAGCGGGACCGAGGGTGAGACCAAAGGTTTTACCGGATGCCACGTTTGATGGGAACCCAGAAGAACTTGCTTTCTTTACGGTGAGGGTACAAAAGTTCGTGACCCAACATGGACACTTGTTCCCCGATGACAGCGGCCGGATCGATGTGATTGCCTCCCGACTGAAAGGAGCAGCTGCGACCTGGTATGTAGGACTACATACTAACTGGGCCCCTGAACTGTTTAACTTGAGAGCTTTCATGTGGGCTCTGAGAACCCGCTTTGAAGACGTAAATGCAGAAAACCGGGCAAAAGCCTTCTTGCGCACGTTCAAGCAAGGTCGACGCTCGGTGAGAGACTATACAGCAGAACTCCAAAATCAAGCCGCGAAGTTACGCGATTGGCCTGACAAAGTCTTGGTGGAAATGTACATTTCGCCGCGGACTGCGGGACCGGTCAAGGCAAGGACAAGGACAAGCCTACAACGCCGACGCCGAAAGGGAAACCAACTACCCAACCGAAAAGAGGGAGCGCCAAACCCAAATTCTCCACGGCTTTGCAAGCCGCGACGGAGGAACCCCTGGAAGACTCGACTGAATCCGATCCTGAACCGGCGGAAAACGGGAACGTCCTGCTGTGAAGGGCGCACAACAGCAGGACCTCGTAAGTCCGGAGGCGCCTATGGTGGTGAGAGAACCCCCCTCCTTATTTTTTGTGACTGTTTCGCTGTTAAATCCAATCCTGGGAACACATGTGCGAGTAAAAGCACTGATTGACTTGGGATGTGGGAGAGACTTGATTAGCCCCAAAGTGGTGGCAAGTTTGGAAGCAAGCATAAAGAGACTCAAGTCCCCAATTATTTTTACACAGATGGATGGGGCACCCATGGATCTGTGTATTCATGAGACCATGCCACTGAGGGTGGGTGCGGGAGAACATTGGGAAGAAAGAACTTTTGTGGTAACCCCCAAATCACAGTTTGCTCTGGTACTCAGAGCCCCGTGGTTGTATTCCCATGATCCCTATGTACGCTGGGAGGAGGGCAGGATTGACTTTGTTTCATCTAAATGCCACAAGCACCGTTGGGAAGAAACTTGGGGGCCCCCGCCTTCGCTTAATTTCCCTTGCGCGACTCTAACGGCCGAGGAAATGGTGTCCCTACCCCCGGAGTATCATGACTTGGCACAGGTTTTTGGCGAAGAGGAGGCGGACGAGCTGCCCCCCCACCGCAAATCCGATTGCGGCATTGAACTGTTGCCAGGCTGCAAACTACCAAAAGGGAAAATTTACTCCATGGGGCCCGCGGA
>NW_015166539.1:138830-142587 GCF_001447785.1 Gekko japonicus
CAGGATGCTTGGCCATTGTTGTGTAGTACTTTAGATGCTGCCAAGCTGGCATACAAACATCAGGCTGATCGAGGAAGGGTGGAGGGATGGGACCTCAAGCCTAGCTGGAAATTCATTGGTCCTTTCAGAGTGTGTCGTATTATAAATGATGTTGCTGTAGATGTTGAACTGCCTAAAAATTTGAGGTCTTTGCATTCTGTGTTTCACATGAGTCTGTTGAAGAAGGACACAGGCCAAGGCAAATGGAGGCCTGCACGTGACCCCCCTCCTCCTATCATGCTCGATGGGGAGGAGCATTTTGATATCGCTGACATCTTAGATTCCAAACTTAAACGTGGTAAATTATGGTATCTCATCCGGTGGGTGGACTTCGGACCCCAGCACCAAGAATGGGTGGAAGAAGGGGATATTCGGGCCCCTTACATGCTCAGAGAGTTTCACCGAAAGTTCCCGGGCAAACCGGGAGGTCTCCCGCCGAATCCGGGAGGGGGTGGATAATGTGTATTTTTGAGGGGGCAGTATGTCAGCTAGCTGCCATTGTATCTGGTGTTACCTGTTTAACGCGTCTTGGGCTCTTCCCCCCCCCTAGTTCCTGTAGCCTCATTATGTTTCTTTGTACTTTGCGGAACTGGCCAAGGTCATGCAGCTGGTGGTGGGAGTCGGCGCTTCGCTCAGCTTGTTATGGGTATCTCCCTTGTGAACTGAACCTGTGTTGATTGTACTGAACTGTTACGTTCCCACGAAATGGGTGCGCATTTCCAAGTTCTATTCCCGCCAGCGGGAACTGAGCTCATTGGCCCTAACCTGGTTCAAACCCCTTTATTATGTTATACCTGTGTATTGGTAGTCATTCCTAACAATGTCCTTGTTCCTGCTTGAACCATCGCTTTGAAATAAACCTTGCTTTGAATCAAACGTGGAGTTATTTCGAATGCCTGGGGATCTAACATTTAAGCATAACTTGATGAACAAGGCCAGAATATGGTGTTCCACCCCCTTCTCAGTAGTCTCAGGACTCCTTCGTGCCACAGAATAGTTGCATTTTGAGGTAGTAGAATGAACAGCACCACATCTTGTTTGTTGATTTATATAAAATATCTGTTGGGCTGGATCCAGGGCAAAAATTCGGCTCACACTAGAGCTCTCGCACAAGTGGACACACTAGAAAAAAGACCACGGTAGGTGCTTGCACTAAGTCACACTGGTTGTATCCCCACTTGTATTTCTGCTTGTACAAGAGCTCATTCAAATAATCTAGGGTTGCCAGCCTCCAAATGACAGCTGGAGATCTCCCAGAATTAAAACTGGTCTCCAGACAACAGAGATCAGTTCCCCGGGAGAAAATGGCTGCTTTGGAAGGTTGACTGTATGGCATTATACCCCACTAAGGTCCCTCCCCAACACCCCCCAAATCTCCAGGTATATCCCAATCCAGAGTTGGCAACCCTAAACCAATCTCTGGGCACTATAATATAGGGGGAAGAAAGCGCTGGCTGTTGCACAAGATCTTGCCCAAGTGGAATTGTGTTCAAAATGTTGATGTTTCTGCTTGTGCAGCACTGGACCCAAGTTTTAATTAATTAATTAATTGACTGCAACCTGCATGGTTGTTTGCCTATATGGGTCTTGTGACCCCAGGAATCAGCTTCCCAGGGGTTGGCAGTGACTGCTGGAGGGGAGGATGTAGAGAGGAACATGTTGAAAATCCCAGTCTACCAGAACTTTCCACTGATGGTTTGCTGGAGCTAACCCATAGCATGCAGTAGTGAAGTCCATTCTGTCACTCAAGGTCCCTGCCACCCTGCTGCCCATTCATTCTCTTGCAGTTGTTAGCCAGTCACCATCTCCAAATGGAGCCTCTGACAGAATGTATCTTGTCTCACTCAGAATGTTTATTGCATTTTGGGTGCTTGCCGACACAGATAAACATCATTAGATTAGTGCACTTAGATGATATTCCCATCCATAAAAACTAGAAACATTGGCTTTGTTTCAATGTAATATGAAACTACAAGCCAACTGCATGACTAGAAAATGTGGGTGAAGTCACACACTGCATGTATTTTTTAAATACTTCATTAATCTAGGTCTTTTCTAAAGGCATGCAATGGTTGGTGGAGAGAATATTCTACCATTACCACCCAGGAACTGTGGGATATGTAAGTTTCAGAGGATAGCCATGCTGGTCTACACTAGAAGAGCTAGTGATCCTAACTGGATCTTCACTCTTCTTATATATCCTAGATTTAAGTCCAGTAGCTGCAAATTTGGGGGTATAAGCTTTCAAGAGTCAAATGTGATGAAGAGAGCTTTGACTCTCGAAAGCTGATACCCCAAAAATCTTGTTGGTCTCTAAGCTGCTATGGGATATGTAAGGAGAGTGAAGGATATGTAAGGAGAATGAAGGTAAGGAGCATTAATCTCTATGCCAAATATGATCTGTCCACTAACAGAACACATCCGAATGGATCCAGCTGCATTGTTTTTATTACCATTCAACTAGATACCTATGGAATAATTGTTTAATACGTATTTCTTTGTATATTTATGTACATATCTGTCAGTATAGTACCAGGATATGCAGAAGTCAATTGGTTGAGCTGACTGAGAGCAATGACC
The DNA here is from genome assembly GCF_001447785.1 of Gekko japonicus. Taxonomy (NCBI): domain Eukaryota; kingdom Metazoa; phylum Chordata; class Lepidosauria; order Squamata; family Gekkonidae; genus Gekko; species Gekko japonicus. The sequence continues at coordinate 141,450 of NW_015166539.1, forward strand.
TCCACAAAGTCAAAGTTTCATGTATCCCAGTCTTCCCACCCCTCTGTTTTTCACACACATATACCACCTCAGGGAACAGTGTATACTTTTAGGGTCCACTTGGCTGGAACATACAAAAAATTACATTTAATAACAAAATGCTTTAAAACTATCCAAATGAGGGAGCAGAAAGATGGAGGAAAAGGCCCCACTTACATATAGATAATCAGAGAAATTAGGGCAGAACATAGCCAGGGTGGCGTGCTCATCCCTAGGAATTATTAGGAATTCCACTGCACATTTCACATTTAGTGTGTTCAACCATTGAATGTATGGTGTTTGACTATATCAGTCAGACATTAGATGATCACCAGGTCTGCTTGATGACTTGAACACTCGCTGAACAGGTTTGCATCATTTCCCACTTCCCCACACCAAAAAAGTGTGCATGCACAGAACTGTGTTCCAAAGAGATCAGCCATCATTAATGCTGCTAAGTAATACTTAGGCTAACAGTAAATGGCTTTCTGATGAGGCTTTACAAATAGTAGAGAAAAGAAGGAAAGTGAAAGGCAAAGGCAAAAAGGAAAGATTTATCCAACTGAATGCAGCATTATATCAACCCCATTGGAATGCCTGGAGTGTTTTGTTATAGCGCTATAGCGCTATAAAGCGAATGTTCAAAAAAAAGGCGAACTTAATAATAAAGAAGATGAAGAATTTTTGCAGAATGGATAGACTTTAAAGAATATGTATAGACTAATTGGGATGTTAAAAATAATTTACTTTGCTTTGACAGTTATTAAGAACAGAATACAAAAAAGAAATTGACTGAATAGATGGCTATAATGTTACCTGAAAAATTGATAATGAATATCAATATGTAGTAATGGATGAATTGGAAGGAAAAAAAAACAAGAAGCTTTAATGTAATCTAAGACTTGAGTAGCAAAAGGGATAATGAGGGGGTGAGAGCATTGTGGGAGGCCAAGAGAAAAGGGGGGGAGATACGAGAAAAGGGTATATGTTGAAAAGTTGTAATATTGAACATGTTGTTATATCCGAATAATAAAAAAATTGTTATAAAAAAAAAAACCCGGAGATCACTTGCGCGGGTGAAAAACAGCAGAGAAAAAGCGGTGCAATCTGAAATGGCAAA
>NW_015166540.1:0-11597 GCF_001447785.1 Gekko japonicus
GTGGCCATTTTGCTAAAATACAGTACTCAGATTGTATGATTGTGGATCAGGTGCAATAGAGACCTTAGATCATCTTATGTTATTTTGCCACCAGTGGATTGACCCCAGATCCTGTTGAATTACTCCTATTTTACAAAGACATCACCTCCCTATGGAATCTAGACCCCATAGGTGAACTTGGGTGATAACCATACTGCTAGCAGATGAGGACCCTGAAACGACTCGCTTGGTGGCAAAATATCTTTCGATAGTGTTATTTTTAAAGCGGCTTTGAAATGTTATAAGTAGTTCATTAAAGTTTATAAAATGTGGTCTGTTAATACTGTTCGAGAGTATGTTTACTAGCTTTTATTGTAAAGACGTTTGTTCTAAATTATCTTGTAATTATATGTAATACATTTTATAGTTGCTGTTTGTATGTTTGCCTTAAGACCTCGGGTCAATGAAGCTAATAAATGAAATGGCTGTATTTATGTTATTAGGCATTTTTCCAGTGAATGCAGAGAGAACAATGCATGAATTGCTTAGATACATATTAACTGCAGCAAGAGTATTATTTACGGCAAAATGGAAGATTGAGGGTTGTCCGACTGGAGAATTGGATAGACAAAATGCAAGACTATTCAGGTATGGCAAAACGGACAAACTATGTTAATTGGAGACTGAAAGATGAATTGAGAACAACTGGCGAGCTTTTTATGCTTACTATAATTAATCTTTGTACTTATATATTTGAATGGTTTAAGACCATTATCATTTCCACAGTTTTGATTACAACGAACTGTTACATTAAAAGTATACTTTTAAATCAAAGTTGCCTTCTGTATTGTGTTTTTATAATTTTATTTTCTTCTCTTTTTCCCTTACCCCCTTTCTTTATTCCATAAAAAGTTAAAATTACATTAAAAAAAACAGATGTAGATCTATTGACAGTTTTCCAAATTATTCCCACTCCTCTTATCTGATACTTTGTGCTTGGCCTTGCCCTTTTTCCTTTTGCTTGTAAAGTGTGATGTTTGTTGTAATTACACAGTCAATAGATGATAATTGGATTAATTAAAATATGAACTTCTGGGTTGTTTACTTCTTTTTTTCATGAGCATAAAATCCATGCCTTATGTTTTGGATTCTCTTATAAGACTGATACTTGTAGCAAACACATGCATTAGTGTTAATGAAGCCTGAAACATCTGCTCCTTGACATATATGGGGAGGAACTAGGCTTTGGTTGCTCAAGAAATCAGATTGTGGATAGGGAATTTCATGTCATACTAATTTTATTATATTTAAAAATCAAGTTATATGCAAAGTGATTTAATGTGTGGATCTCATTCACAAACAATAATATGGAGTTCTCAATAGTTAATCAGTCCTTTTTGCCGATAAGGAACGAAGCCCAAGAGAGAAAGATTTGCCAAAATCAAATTCGTCTTTGTTTGTGCTGCCTTGTCTGCTTGGAACAAATTCCATTCTGTGTCCACTGTGATCAGCATTGCAATAAAAGCAACTTACAAGTGCTTAACTTTGATCCAATTATGTCATCTAAATTAGCAGATCAGTCAACTAAATGTTTAGCAGAAGCCAGGTTGTTGTTGTTTTAATTAGAGGGGGTGTGAATAAAGGGAACATCTTAAATAGTTGAAACTTTTTGGGGCAGGCTTGGGTATGCTAGGGTAATAATAGTCTTTTCATCAATCCTTGAGGGCCCCCTTTTGTTTATTAAATAGCAAGTTATCTGATATTTCTACTGTGGTAAAGTGCCATCAAGTTGCAGCCAACTTATGGTGACCCCAAAAGTTTTTCAAGGCATGAGAAGAACAGAGGTGGTTTGCCATTGCTATATATTATATTGTGGCTATGGCAATATGCAAATTTGTTTCAATTGAATCTGCTATTAATATGTTACAATGCAGGTAATTAATTAGTTGGAAAACCATGAAAGCCATAATATCAGAGATGCTTTTAATGCTTGTTCAAATGCTTAAAGTAGTGTGATGGAAAAATTGCAATGTTTCTGTCTCAATCTGTGCTGCAGGTGTAGAATGGGTTTTTCTCACAAGCACTAGGCTTCAAATGACCACACAATTAATTCACTTTTAGGCAAACACTTGCAGAGGAAAACTGAAGCATGCTTTCAGCATAATAACCTGTCATTCTCAAACTTTCTTCTTCTGAATTGAGGCAGTGAGATTTTTACATAGAGACACTAGGACAGAGATCTTTGTAAAAATTTCTTTACAGTATGCTTCAAATATAACACAATGTAGATTGAATAAAATGCACTGAATAATGTTGAGTAATATCTCATTCAAAAGTAAAGCTATTTGGAAAAATAAGGCATTTTTTCACACGGTGTCTTCTGCAAATGGATCTAGAAGTACTGTCAAGAGCAAACTGAGAAAATAAATCGACCCTTTTTATAGATATGAAAGCTTCAGTGACATATTTGTATATTGAAAGTTTACTTACCAAGTATCAAGTTTTGGAGAAGGAGGTACAATGATTAAATGCCACAATTGCAGGTTTTAACTGAGTTCAGGTACCCTGAGTCATAGGTAAACTGATAGTGATCGAGGACAGGTTTCAGTCAAAACAATCTGCCAGACATTTGATCCTTTTTAATTTTATGTCACAATACTTTAAAAGAGCCATTAAAAACAAGCCATTTGACCTAAGTAACATAAAAATTATCCATAAAACAGGAGCAGACCATTAAAAGCTAACACCCCTAATTAAAAGCCTGGGTATAAAGATGTGTTTTGGCCTGGTGCTTCAAAGGCAATAAAGTAAGTACCAGGTGACCCTTAAGGGAGGACATTCCAAAGGCAAGATGCCACCATAGAAAGTGCTGTGCCTCTGGTTGCCACCCACCTCACCTCTGAAGGCAAAGGCTCAGAGAGTAGACCTTGAAAAGGAGATCTTAACTGGTAGGCTGGATAGTGGATGCTTCTTCTGGTATGTGCACTTTGCAAATGTAAGAATGGGACAAAAGAACAGAAAGAACTAAAACCTGCAGCACTATGTACAAAAATCATCATCATCATCATCATTTGTCACAGATATTTGACTGGTAGATGATACTCTGCAATTTGAAATCTTGGGTTCTTGGGAATTTCAGAGGTATTTTCACAGGATTTTTGCTGTTCAAGCAACAATGTCTTCTGGAGCTAAGCTGGTGTTATTTGCTTAGTGCCCAGCATGTCCAGGTGTTTCTTGAGACTTCAAGGCACTGGTCTAAGGGCTCCAATGACAACTGGCATGATGGTCACCTTCTTCTCCCAAAGGTGCCCTAACTCTATTTGTAGGTCTTGGTACTTTGTGATCTTCTCCTGTTCTTTCTTTTCTATTCAGCTGTTTCCTGAGATTGCAATATCAGTGATCCAAGCCCTATTTCTTATTTTTTATACAAATTGTGATATCAATGGTGTTATACTCCAAGTGTTTATCTGTTTGTAATTGGAAGTCTCAAAGAATGAATAAATAAATAAGTAAAATAAGAATCTGTTTCATCATTCTTCATTACCTTCTCTAGTTTGTGCTCCCATGAATTTCTAGCTGATGATAAGCCATACTTCTCGTAAACATTCCAGTGCAACATAGCTGCAAGTCTATCGTGACATTCTTTATAGTCAGTTTGAGCAATTTTACTGCAGGCACTGACCATGTAGTCGACTGTTTCATCCTTTGTTTTACATAGCTGACATTTGCTCTCATCGCTGGTCTTCTGAATCTTGGCTTTCATACTATTCATTTTGAAATCCTGCTCTTGTACAGTTTCTTTCTCCAAGCACTCATTTTGGTATTTTCATTATCAACTTTGTTCTCTATGTCTTTCAGATATTGCCCATGCAAGTGCTTTTCCTTCCAGTTGTCAAAGTGAGTTCTGATTTTAATCTTTTTGTAACCTTCTTTGGTTTCTGTAACCTTAAATTTGCCTGCCTTGTACAGTTGAACTAGAAACTTTTCTTTGTTTTTCTTGGTATACTCATTCAGTGCTTGTCCTTCAGCTGCTTGCTTAACTTTCAGAAGATCTCTTCCACCTATTTCTTTTTTTTAGGTAAAGACAATCAACATCACTTCTAGGGTGTAGTGAGTGATTCATCATCATTATATTGCAAATTTTACAATCTATTACAGATGAAGTAACCAGCAGTCTGTAATGAAATAATCATTATTTGCCATCTAACTTTAAAAATGTATTGTTAATGCTGTTGAATTGTTTTTATCTTGTTGATGATTTTATGGTTATTTTACATCACCCATTGTACATTCAATAATAATAATAATAATAATTGTTGTGTATTCAAATTGACCTGAATGCATCAAATGTATGAACTGAATGTAATATGAAACATCTCATTGACATGTAATGCAAAGCTTCGTCCTGGGCTAGGATTCTAATGTAACCAATAGGAGCACTAGCCCAGGAAGCAATGTCCAATCACTCTGAACAAGCTCCCGGAGCGGGAACGTCCGTGATTGGCCTTTATTGGTTCAACCGCATTGGTTGTTAATTGTACAGTAGGCGTGGCTACATTAGCCGGGAATGTTTAAAAGCAGGACAGCTGCAATGTTAGAGCTGTTCTGGCTGACTGATGTTGATCCGTGTTGGAGTTGTGTTTGTTCTGAAGAATAAAGCCGCATTCTTGCTGAAATCACTCTCCGACTATTTGTTAAGCTCACGACATAATAATAATAATAATAATAATAATAATAATAATAATAATAATAATAATAATAATAATAATCTCATAGGTTACATGCATTGCTTGAGTATCTAGATGGTAAAGTACAAGAATACTTAATCTAAGTTTCCTATTAACTTGCTACAGATGCATAGCTATGGGATTAAAGGGTGTTTGAAAAGAGTGTCTGTTCCTTATATTCCCCCAGTGATTGGGTGAAAGGGGACTTGTTCAATCACTGCATTGATCTTTTCAGTGAGTCTTGCAAGTTCTTTCTTTGATGTTGTTCTGAGTACAGGTAATCTTTGTTTTCTTTGCCGTTAATATGCTCTAGGATTTTTGCCTTCGTTTCTTCCTTTACCTCGCTCTCGCTACTTATTGGTTGGCTTCATTTATTTCTTGTTCTTCATGTTCTTCCTTTGAGTGGCTGTTGTTCCTTATTTCATCTAGCTCAGTTGCTTTGAAAAGTTGCTTCATATGATAAAACAGCACTGATCTGCTTAGCCACTGTTCAGTGATGGTAGAATCAGGACACTTTTCTTTCTATATTTCAAACACTCATTTCAAATATTAATGCTGTTCAGGCCTTGATTCAATATAACATTGCATTATGATTCGGTTTTGTTCTCAAGATCATTTCTCCCCAATGTTGCTGGTTTTCCAGTAGCTGATAAGCTCCCTGCTCTGGTTGCTTTAGAGAAGCTATTCTTATGATGGTTATTTTGAAAACAGAACAGCACTGAAATGCTGGATCTTGGTAATATAGAATCCAAAATCTGATGAACAAGCAAGAACAAGGACTTGTGGCAGGCATCTCATTACACCCTTCCCCACTATTTCCTCTTTCCTTTTCCTGAAAGCCCCAAAAGCCTTTCCCCTTTTCCTGCTTCCTTCTGTTCTGGGAAAACTGTGGCCAGTTGTGTAGTGCTAGCCACTGGGCTAGGCCTATTTCCACGGGGAACACTTGAGCAGTGGTGTACCAAGGGCTGTGCGGTGAATGCACTCTTGCTCAGGTGCAACTTGATGAAGGTTCTTGAAGGTGGACCTTGAAGCCAGCATCATGCTGTATCCAGCTGAATGTTTCTCCTTTTTCTTTTAAAATTCAGTTTTGGCTGCAACCACTAGGGAGGCAGGAAAGTCTGAGCATAGCAAAAAACACTCTAGGACCAACTAGGCTTCCATTTCTCCAAGACTCAAGAAAACTTGCTTAACAGCTCATACGACCAAGCCAGCATGGTGGTAGCTGCTACAGTAATTGCCAGCCTGTAGGTCATTTTCTCCAGTAGTCTAGACAAAATATATTTAAGAGTAGTGTGGTAGCAAGCATTTGTTAATATTGTTAATATTATGAACAGAAGGCACTGGGTCTGCTGAGCACTGTACATTGCACTTGGACTATGATTCTTTGCTTCAAATCAGCTGGCATTGCCACAATGGTTCTGCTGGGCTTACTGGTTCTGCTGGGCTTGCAAAAATGCCCCCCCTCTTCAGTTTCTACTGGAGAGATTCTCTAGTTTGACTTTAGTCCTTTGGAAACAATGGAGGATGGGGGCACCTTCTTTGGGGTGGGTAGTGTGTTTCTTAATGTTCCGCCTGGTGATGCTTGTGATCACTATTTTGTGATGCTTTGGCTAGTGTTAGTGAAAGTTAGTACAAAGGCAGACTCCTAGCTCTCAAAAATGCCTTGTAGATGTCTGGGATGGTAATCTCTTGGGCTTCAAAATGGGGAACAGAAGCTCTCCTAAATGTCTGCTCAGAACATGAGTGGTGTGATTATTATTATTATTATTTGCTATCAAGTCAGAGCTGACTTTTGGTGACCTTGTAGGGTTTTCAAGGCAAGAGACATTCAGAAGTAGTTTGCCACTGCCTCCCTCCATGTCGGCCCTGCGTAGCTTCTGAGATTTGATGAGATGAGACTGTCGTGCGGCTATCCAGGTCAGGGCTAGGCTGAGAGTAATGTGACTGGCCCAAGGTCACCCAGCCAGCTTCCATGGCATGAGTGGGGATGCAAACTTGCATTTCCCAGGTCCTAGACCAACACTTTAAGCACTACACCACACTGGCTGACATTACGGAATAGTGTGCTGGAATGGGTTTTGTTTTTGTTTTTTTGCTGGCATGATTATACAAACAAAATTAAATAAAATAATTTTTTCACTATCTGCATTTCTTTTCTATTCATTGAAACAAACTTAGGATCCAGTGGCACCTTTAAGACCAACTTTGTTCTGCTGATTCAGACCCACACGGCTACCTACCTTAATCTATTTTCTGGCCATTGTTATTATTTGTTTTATTTTATGATTATTACTTAAAATAATTTTGTCATATATATAGGAGGGGCCCTGACTTGGATAGCCCCAGCCTAGCCTGATCTTGTCAGATCTCGGAGTTCAGTCAATGACAAACCACCTCCAAATGCCTCTTGCTTTGAAAACCCTATGGGGATGTCATAACTCAAGTGTGACTTAATAGCAAACCTTGTTATTTACCTAATTGCTATCAGTATGAAACTACAAAAACCACAGAAGAGGGGAAGGGAACTGGAGGATTTGATAGAGCTGACACCAAAGCAAACTAAGATTGGGGACTACTTTGAGCCATCGAATGCTGTCCCCCAAGCTCCAACTGCAAACCATTTTGCTTGTTTAAACACGGATGTTGGACCGGAGCCATTTTCCCCAAGTTTCCCCTTAAGGGAGCCACATGATGTAGAAGCTATGACGGGGACAGAAAATCTCAATGCTGCAATCGAACCACCTGCTGAGATATTGTTACTTACAGCAAAAACAGTTGATTTTATTTTTCAACAACTTCATCTCTTGCACTCCAAGATAGATAAACTATTGGCTGGGAGTAGAAAAGAAGTCTATAATTCCCCACAGAAAACTCCCCCCCCCATCAGGGGATCAAGAAAAGCCATATCCAATCTATAATGAGGGGGAGCAGAACTAAGTCAACCACCTTTTACCAACTAACATGGCAGTCATGTCAAATCTGCCTGTGTGTCGGCCTTTATAAAGGCACCCTTCCCCTGTGGAATACAAAGGCTGTTGCCAGATGGCATCTGAATGAGTTGTATGGAAGATGCATCAGGAAGATGGATATGCAATCAGTAGAGCTGCTGAATAGCTCAAAACAGAGCCAGAGAGTTTTGCTAACCTTTTTCAGCCCCACAATTCCGAGAATGTTACTTCACAACAAAGAATGGCTGCGGACTAAAGGCATCTTCCCACTTTGTGTATTTAAGGACTCTAATGTAACACCATTACTCCCCCAGACTTTCTTGGAATATCGCAGGCTGGAGAACCAAAGCCAATGACCAAGAATTCTTAAGTTACATTGGAATACATGATTTCATTCTTCTCCAAGATACTTGGTCAACCTCACCGATATATTTGGAGGGATATAAATCCTTCTCTCTCCCCGCATCAAGGATTAATTCCAAGGGTCATCCTCAAGCTGGTCTTACCACATTTTTATCTACAAAATACAATGTAAATCTACTTAACCTCAAAGATTGCCATATCCCAATCATGGCAGTCCTAGTCACCTTTAGTGAAGCCTCTTTTATAATAGTAAATGTTTATATGCCTCCTACCCAGACTACAGCAGACCTAGCTAATCAGTGGGACAATTTGTTTGCTCTTTTGGAACAGATAGTCCAACTATGCCCCCTGGGGGATATAATCTTAGCTGGGGATTTTAACGCTAGAGTGGGTAACAATATACTGAACCTTGCAAATAATGCTGGCCTAGACCAGAAGGAATTTTCTCCTGTATTATTATCTGAGCTCAGACACTCCAAGGACAATATCTCCAATTTAGCCTGTCAATATTTTATTGAAATGTGTCCCCAATTTAATCTAACCTGGTTGAATGGTTTAGAGGACTATAGAAATGTGAAGAACTATACATTTCTCTCCACAAGGGGTTGCAGTGTAGTTGACTACGTATTGATCTCTTTAACTCTGCGACCATACACCCCTGATTTTTCAATTGGAGAACAGGTTTGCAGTGACCATTTACTTCTGTCTGTTTCCTTGGACTTGAGTGTTAATATTCCTCAACCCCTAGTCCAAGAGTTAGAATCACCACTAAAGATTCTGCAGTCCTTCAAAATGAGAGCAAATATCCCAGAAGTATTAAGTGCCCCCTCTATTTTAGAGCACAGGGATAGATTAATAAATTCTCTGGATCACCATGAAGTAGAACCCAGCAGACTCTTTTGCCCCTCATAACCGAGAAATTGAAACAAAGGTTCCAGAGATCTAAAACAGAACAACTTTTCTTTGGGGAAGGACACTGGTTTGACAGAGAATGCAAAGATCTAAAGGTACATCTACGTTCAATATATCGTAAATTTTATAACTCATCAGCTACCTGTCTACCTGAGGAATATCAAATTTACAAAAGTCATTTAAACACTCTCATTAAATTTAAAAGAAGTTCCTATGGGAAAAGACAGTGGAGTTGACTCATAATTTCCATCCAGCATAATGACTCAAAACAATTTTGGTCATTGGTGAATAGAACTTTTCGACCAGAAACCCCAATGCCCTCAGTTATCTCACCTTCCACTTGGTACCAATATTTCCTAGATTTAGTCCAAGAGGAAACTCTTGAGCCACCGCATATGGTCAAAATTGTTTTAGATGTCACCCCTGAATGGCCTCCCATTACTTTGGAAGAAGTAGCTACGCTTATTGACCAATTAAAACCAGGTAAAGCATCGGGTCCTGATGCAATACCTTCAGAAGTCTTAAAAGTAGACCCAAAATGGTGAGCACCTCCTTTGGTCACTTTCTTTACTATTATAAACTCTACTGGACATATCCCTTCCATGTGGACTAATGCAATTATCATACCATTCTTTAAGAAGGGTGACCACTCAAACACCTCTAACTTTAGACCTATAAGTCTGTTATCTGTCATAGGTAAGCTTTATGCCAAACTACTACAAATCAAGTTCAATGATTGGCTAACAACACAGAAAATGATTGGGTCAGAACAAATAGGCTTTAGACAAGGTAAATCTGTGATGGACCATTGTTTAGTCCTTTCTCACTTAATCAATAAACGAGTAAGATGTAAAAGATCCAAATTATATGTGGCTTTCTTAGACCTCAAAGGAGCCTTCAATTCCATTTCTAGGAATAGCCTTTGGGGAAAATTAGCTAGCACATCCATTGATAAGAGGTTACTCTTTCTAATTAGTAGACTGTATAATGCTACCGCGTGCCAAATCAGATGTTCTTCAAATAATAGATTGACACCCAAGATCTCTACCAATAAAGGAGTGAAGCAGGGATGGCTCCATTTTTAAATCAAGTGGATGGACATTTTCCAAAGCTAGGTTCTGCCCATATACCAATCTTGTTATATGCAGATGATGTGGTCCTGCTTTCCTGCACTAGTGTGGGTTTACTTCAACTTCTAAATAGCTTCCAGGACTACTGTAATATCAACCAATTAGAACTAAATTATGAGAAATCAAAAATCTTAGTTTTTGCAAAATCTAGAAAGCAATTCACATGGAGTATTGGCAACTATAAGCTTGAGCAAGTAAGATACTTTAAGTACCTAGGGCCTTATTTTCATGCCACCACAAATCGGACACTCCAGCGCAGGATAGCAACTAACAACCTTAAGGCAAATGTCAATCTCCTCCTATGGTTTTACTTCTCAGAGAGGAGGAACCAATTTGTGCCGTCTGTGTTAAAAGTCTTTAATATAAAAATAGAGCCCCAACTACTTTATGGAGCCCCTGTGTGGATTGAGGCAGTTAATAAGTCCATTGAACAGGTGCATTTGAGCTTTTTAAGAAAGATACTAGGTGTTCCACCTTGCTCCCCACACGAGGCCCTCTGTCTGGAATGTGGTCAAAGCCTTATGTCTATGAGGGTGTGGCTTATGACCTTCAAATATTGGGCCCGACTACACTATAACTCGAATCCCACTAGCTATAGTTATCAGATGTTAACAGAGAGTGAGGGTTCACCCTGGCTTGTCATAATAGAGAAAAAAACTGAGATCCTTGAATTCAATCATCTATGCTGATGTTCTCTGAAATGGAGGTGTTCTACAAAATAAGGAGGAGATGACTGGAGGCAGAGTTGTGGAACTTGTATAATGCAGACAATAAGACTCTGAGGCATGGGATATTTCCCATGGTAGGATACTTGCATAGTTATTTCTTCCAGCTGCAATGTCCAAAATTATGCAGAATTTTTACACTAGCTAGGCTTAATGTTTTACCCTCGGCAATTTTATTTGGAAGATTCCAAGGTATTTCCTCTGCCAATAGACTTTGCCCTTGTACATGTGAAAAAACTGAAATAGTGTACCATGTGCTGTTTGAATGTTGTTATTATGCTTCCATTAGGAAATGAATTTTATCACCAATTTTGGGTAGAGTGTTAGATTGTCCCAGGCCGAACAAACTACATTCTGTTGAATAGCACTGAGGAAGACATAACCGAACTTGTGGCAAAGTTTTTACTGGCTGCTGCCTCTATACGTAGTAAAATTCTGTAGGCACTCAATATAGGGTAATTTTTAACGGAATTCTATCTTATGCAGAATCTGGTTTTTTTTTAATTTCTCAGATATTATGTTTTTACTTTTGTGAAATGCCATTAAAGGAATTGTTTGTGTGTGTGACTTGCACAACAACCCTGTGAGATAGGTTAGGCTGAAAGTCTGTGACTGGTCCAAAATCACCAACTCAGCTTCTACAGCAAAAACCTGCATCTAGCATACCCTGCTCTGAAGCACTGACTGCTATGCCTAGGGCATCCAAACTCCAGGAGGAGCCTGAAGATCACCAGGTATCACAACTGAACTCCAGACAACATATCTCTCCCCCCCCCCGGGGAAATAAATGCTTTGGAAGGTGGGCTGTATGGG